>NC_089314.1:4349619-4397119 GCF_036669915.1 Pocillopora verrucosa
GCGCGGGACATGATTTTTGTGAGCATCTGCATTTATAAACAGTTTAGTTACTGCATCTGCATTAGGCACGGCCAATTTCACTTCCGCTTTTTAATTAATTTTGAGGCTGAACTTGACCGAAAACTCTCATGGCACTTTTTATCTAGCAATCACTTAGAAAATCTAGAACCAGGGAGGATTACCTGAGTTTCTGACCTTGGCAACAAAATTTTACGCTTGAAAACGAAAAAAAATTTGTTTATTTTTAAATGTCCCCGGGGCAGAATATAAATTAATGAGGCAGATGTAAATTAATTACGCCAGAGATAGAAGATTTAAGATAAAAACTAAAGCGCTTTTTTCCCACAAATATGTACATGTCAAAATATTACCGTTATCTAAAAAGTTTAATTTTGCACTTTCATTTTTTAATGATTTTTGCAAACACACCTATCTAAAATTGGCATCATCGTAATTGGAAATTGGACAACGCTACCATGCGGAAAATGTGTTAAGTCTTTAGTTGCACTAACGCTGATGACTTTGTTTCTTTGTTTACTTAAATCTTCTGTCGCATATACTATCAAAGTTTTCCCATGGAAATGGAGTTCAACTTAGAAGCTTTTTTTGTTTCCGTGCGCGAGGGAAATATTGCATTTGTAATATCAATTTATAGTATATTCTTGAACCTGTGCAAATTTACTAATTCGTGCGCGATTTTAAATTATTTTTTTCTACCGAGTGTCATTGTCTACAAATATACTAATTCGTTTAAAAAATTAAGCAGTTGCAAAACCCACTTACGTTCTCCCAGGAAAATTCCCTTTGAGGTCGTCGTAAGGTAAAAACTGCATCTACACGATTTCCAACTAAAATGGTTCCAAGCATTGAAGATAATGCCTTTCCTGCCATATATATTTTCATGTCAGGCGTCACGAGAAAACTGAACGGCATGATATGAAAAAAAGCCTCGCAAGATAAATCGCGATTATGTTGAATTGACAAAGCGTCGGGCGTAGGAGGTTTAAAAGCCGAGTTGTCAAAATTAAGTTTGTAAACAACGTGACAACCTGACTCAGTTGAATCGCTTTTAAGTACTTGTATCTCAACAACGATGTTGTAGAACATGCTAGCCACCTCCATCATTTGCCCCATTACGTATCGCTGGAATCCTCGACGTTTAGATTTGTAGTGTAGCAGTAATCCCGTGCTTGCCTCTTCTGAACAGTAGAATGACGGTGACATGAGCTTTGGGTAAGCAAATCGCATGTGTTCGTGTAAATTGTCGATTCCTCGTAGGAAGTCACTAAAATGCCTGCCGCTTATTTGTATAAACCTATCGTAGCCGTAGTTGCTGAAAAATTTCACAAAGCACGTCCCAAAAAATTGAATGAAATCTTCCGAGGTCATTTTTGTCTCATTTCCGAGTACTTCCACCGCTGCAGACGCGATTTCCAACATCAGATTATCTGAGTACCGTTCGTGTGTCACGAATACATGATTTTTAATTCCTGTCCGCTGACGAATTAAATGCCAGATTTTTTCACCGTATTTCTCTTTCAAGAAATGCTCTACGCTTTCCAAGAGCATCCCATACATGGTTTTTCTTTAGTGCAACATCTCTCTGCAAGGAATATTAGAAAACAATCGACGTGGAGTTTTAGAAATAGGACTCTTTAAACAATAACGATAAAACTGTTTTCACTGAGCATGGTAATTTAGCCTTTCTTCAGAAAGGGTCCCAATTGTTAAGCGCTTCAGCCTAAAAATGAAGTGTTACTTATCGGATTTGGCCAAAATGCATGCATAAGTGACCGTATTTAAAGATACCTTACCTCACAAGAAGCCTTGTTGGAGGGAAGTGAGTAGCAAAGAACGACAGCCTGCTTGTGTTTGCTTATTGTTCACGAAGAGGAATAATAGATCTTTGGTGTTTCAACGATGACGTCAAGACTGATAAGCAAGCAGATACAGTTTTCGTGCCTATGAATAAGTTATCAAGTCTGTTGAAGAGACAGCAAAAAAAATAGTCGACCTTTTGAGTTAAAAAACGAAAGAATAAGATGAATAAGAATAAGATGAATAAGATATATTTTGTACATCTTAATAAGCAGAAATATCATCCTCGTTATCTTGTTCCGGCTGTGTTAGCTCTTCGTTTTTCGTGGTCTCTGCGGCCGGCGCAATTTGGCGTAATTAACGTCTTTCAACAGCGTTTCAATTTAGTGATATATCCAAACTGAAATTATAAGCGGCTGCATTTTTGTTTGGGTTAGAATTTGAATTATAATGAGCTGTTTTAAAGAAAAAAAATAAAACGCTCAAAATTTTACAAATTCGTTGGTACTATGTTCTAAATATCGAGGACAGTTGCAGTTGGACAGAAGCTGAAATTTCGCTGGCCCACAAAATTCACCCTGTTTCATAAATTCAACTCCTTGGCGGTTTTGATCAATATTAATATCGGCAATTTGTTTGTCGTGTCAGCCAACCCGAATAGGTGAAACGCAAAATAATATTTGCGTTGTTTCTTCGTTTACTTTTATAGTCTGTCTCGCTGGCTGGGAAAATAAACAAGGCGTTTTAAATTTAATCATATTTAAACAGTTTTTATTTTAAATTTGAGCCATGTTTTGGGTTCATTACAGAAAACTAGGAAACAGTGCGCTAGAAATAGCGGATTACATCTTGTGACTTCTATGAACGGCTATCAATGTCTTCATGTATGGATACTTTGCCCTATCAGGTAATTTGTCTCTTTTTGGATATAAAATTGGAACTCAACAACAACCTAAAGCAAGCCACGAAGCGAAGCGAAGTAACGTGGTGATGGCGAAAAATTTGCGCGTTCGCTGTAACACTCTCGACATTTCGTAGTTGTCTTTCACAAACGAGAATCTCGACCAAATGATCGATGTGTCTTTTAGAAATCCATCTCTGTCTTGGTATGATAAAAGTATGTATGGCGCCTTCAAAGATGCCGCCAGACAAGCTCAAGCCTATTGAGAAAACGAATTTGGTAATCGACGCTTTTCCATGCTCAGCCGACGTTGATGCTTTTGACAGCTCCTTAACTGACATGTCGAGATCTTTTAAGAGTATGCATAAAAAAAACGAAATAAAAAAGATGGTACATAAAAAGAGACTTAAATCGGTTATTCACGCTGGTTGGAAAAGAAAAAAATCCGAATACCCTCATAAGGAATCGAACCTTAGAATTTTGCGCTCTGATAGTCTACCATGAAGCTACATAGAAGTTGAAACAGTGAACTAGATCAATACAAGGTTTGTATGTAATACGCCTCCTGCAAACGACTAAGATCATGATATCATACAAAGACTGATATCGGGTTTTCAAGCTCTGACCCTATGCTTGTTCATTAAAGCTCTCCGAAAATATCGAGTGAAATTTCTTGCAAGAAAAATGGTCGAGGCATTCCCCGATTGATCGCATGCTTCTGGAATCCTTCCAAACTTGCCTTATCTTGCCGGTGAAATTCCTGTTTCAAGATTTGGTCAAACGTATATTTACGGCCGGAAGGAAGAGTATAAGTGAAGTCTTCATGCTTATTCATTAATTTCTTATCAAAATAAAAGGTGTACTTTCTAATTATCCCATATTTTCATTACACAGACTCAAATGTAAATTCTCTTCATTGAGGTCGCTGCGATTGCACGCCCAAAATGACCCATAGAATTAAAAATGAATTAACAGCACATGGCTCCCCTTTTTTCATGTCATGTTGTGCTAAAGCCATGAGTAGCTCGCACATGTAAGATGTGTAAGCAAACAATTCGTAATCTTGGTGTACTTTAAGCACAAATTGTCTCAATCTACGCGTTAGTGGTGAAAGATTCTTGGATTTTAAGACCGTGTTGAATTGACCTACGCTGTCAAGTGGCTTGGAAAAGATATTTTTTCCATCGCAAGTGAATAAATTCTCTGTTATAATGAATAAAATCTGGCTGAGATGACTCGAACTCGGCTGAATAAGACCAGTGCACTCCTATAATTTTAACTCATAACTATAATTTTTTTCATATATTCTAACAAAGCGTCAAAAGCCGCTATCGAAGAGATCTCACCTCAAATGATTTTGGCTCGTGATCTTGGCCCCACACACGCGTCTTGCGCATTACTACTTCACCTTAACAAAATCCTTTAATTCTGGCAAACCCGTCCACATAGCCTTGAATTTTAACATGTACGGAGAACACTCCTCCTTCAACGAAATACAACCACCATATTGATATCAAGACTCAGTCGTTGTGTCTCCAAAATATTACAGGTTCAGTCATCGTCTTATTATCGCAATCAATTTTTGTGGCCAGACGGTGTGTCTTGATAACGAGATTCTGACCACCGCACCAGCGCTATGGGGATAATCTACTCTAAAGTTCTAATTTTAATTTTCAATTTAGATAGAAGACAAGAAAGCTGTCAAACTTACCACAACTCGAAGAAGCCGGGAAAAGATCTGAAAAAATTCTGACGTTTTTCCCGGGCTAATTACTTTTCAAGTGTTCTTCTGACATTTGACGAGATTCTTTTATGTTTTAATTAAACAAATTGTTCACCTCATTCTGTAAATGCTTTTGATGTCAAGGCCGGAACGACGTAAACGTGATGATCTCCAGCTCTCGTATCTCAAACGTCAGAAAAATCAAAGTTGTTCTTAATTAGCGGGAGGTGATGATAAATGAGTCGAGAAGTGAAGAAATTTCGCACACGTTTCCATGAAAGTGAGCACGATAAATATATAGGTTTCTCTTCTTAAGACACGTTACTTTGCGTGATAACTCATATTGCCGGATGCGCCTTGATCAGCTTCACAATTTTTCTTTCAGGCGGACAACTCTCAGTATGATTGGCGAAACTCAAAATCGAGGCTTAAATGCGACCACCGAGGTTTAGCCGTCGTTCAAGTCCTTCTTAAAGAGGATTTTACTTGGTTGAGTGATTGCCAAAACTCCCCGTGGTTACTTTCACTCGTGCTTTTTTCTTTCCTTTTTTTTTTTTTTTTTTGTTTTCTTTTTTGTTTTGTTTTGTCCTGTTTTTTCAGCCTTTATCAAGTAATGGTTTCAAGAACGGCACCACTTTAGAGTAGATTAGGTTGGATGTAACAATCTTGAGAGCAATTATTGATACCGCAGCCCTGAAAATTTTACCCACCTTCCCCAGAAAAACTCTCAGCTGCTTAGTCTCAGAAGAAATAATTGTTTCGAGAAATTTGAATATGTGTGACAATTCCCTGTGAGTGGAAGTCATCAACTATTGAGTTAATTCCGGTTTGTATGATTTGATAACAATTTTATGCCCCTGGTCAGAGGCAAAAACAGACATGGGATTAAATTGCGGGAAATCAACAGTACATATGCCCGTGTGTGAGGATCAGTCGACGATAAAGGGCCAGACTTCAGACATCTTGAACTTTGCTGCTAAATTAGTTCGCTTGAACATTAGAAAAAGCTGCTACATGAGTCTGTTGACGAACGAAACGCCTCGTCTACCAGCTACATACTAATTTTTCACGAGAATTTGACAATTCTTTCATTTTATAAATACTTATCAGGTAAGGAGACTTTGCAGGTGTCAATAAAAACAAAACTGTTCCGGAAAATAATCAGACGTCGTTAAATATTGTCCACTCGACTCACGAATTTGTTCATGATAAGTTAATTTAGGATCACCGCATCCTGATTTGTTTGCGCACTGAGCAATCTTCAAACGGAAGTCCTGATCCGGTTAAAAAGATTGGTACTCTTAGGCAACAGTGAACCTTTCGTTCCCTCAATTTGATTATCAACCAGCCAATAAAAACAAAATGGACTGTTTACTCTCTATTGAATATAATTGGTCTATTCAAGGTCGCTGCCAGATCAAACGCGTGGATTATGTTTACCTGCTAAAACGATTCGGTCAAAATTTCGAAGCCCACGAGGCAAATAAATTGATTAGAGCAACGTAGGTGCAAGTGTTATGATTAAAAAATTATGCCGGCTAAAAATTTTCGTCCAAGTTTATTTTTACCTTCATTTGTGTTGTAATCTGCAACATCATAATCTAAGAAAAAAGAAAATCAAAAACTAACCAAGAAATAAAGTTGATCACTTGATCTTAAATTTGAAACAGTCCTTTGAAGGCATTATGACCAAAAACAAATCAATTGATAAAGAGAGATTTTTGGAAAAGAGTTGATAACACTTGTAAAGAAATTCTAAATACTGCTCAATACCCAGGAACTTTAAAACAAGAAAATTAAACTTCAACTCACAGCCCAATGATAACATTGCTTACGCGCGTGGTCAAACTGCTATTATTTATTTTGTCTTATTAGCAACTATATTTTTCGATATTTGAATTTGCGTTTACGTAAGCAAGAAGAGGTTTGAGTACGTCCATTGCAACTCTTCGAAGGACTGGTCCAAACTTTGTTTAAGCCCTTTTCATCGAGATTTGTCACTCTTTCGAAATTTGCATTTATTTCAAAATGTTAATTTGCTTTATTAAAGAGGTCAAAATTTGAATTAATTGTTTAAAATCGAGAATTTAGGGTAACATACGCGCAAGGAAAGATAGATCAAAATAGCGCACTCAGTTATAATGAATTGATGAGAGAACAGTTTCCTCTTGATGGTATTTCTTTCATTATGAGGAATGAAATAACGATAACGTGGTGGATGACTTAAGATTGTTGTAGTTTTGAATTGAAAATGTCTGCGCAACACTTTCGTCAATCTGACAGGCTCGTCCGTTAATTTGAAATTGCAAACGAAACGAAGAGCTCGTTTTGATGCCGTTTTACAAATACTTAGTCGATTCATCACTTGTTTGCTTCCAAAGCTGTTTGAGAATATCACGCGAGCCCACCAGTCTTTTGTCGACTGCGGGTCATTTCTTTGAGTTTTTGTAATGAGAGCTAGCGTTTTGTGTCTCCTAAATGATTATACATTAGGCTACTAATTTTATCAAATAAGCATGAAGATTCCAGGCCAACTGGAAACGAAAAATTTCCTTACTTACCCAAAGAAAGCCGGGAGACTCTGTTCACGCTCAAAATCGAAGGCTTCGTATGATCATGGCGGTGACATTAGCATTCAGGTCTAAATTCATTTTCATTGCCCAATCGTTGGCTCGTAATCGTGTGTCACTTCTCATATCAAATTCAAAATGAAAGAACGCAGTCAAATCATTATCACTGTGAATGACACAAGGTAAAGAAAGCTGGAGGTCTTTTGAATTAAAACTTATGAAAATTATCGATGAATAATAAACAACTCGAAAAAATGAACATATTTTGGCTATTTAAGTTACGAACTGCTTAACGACCACAAATTATACAATTAACACCTCAGATACCTAGTTATTCGCGTTTGTGGCAATTGTAGCTTGAATACATGAAATTAATTTAGCTGCAGCAAATAAAATGACTTCCACGCCATGCCATACTTAGGAGCCAAGAGCCAAAATCCTTAACTCTTTTGTATAGTTTAATTTGTTGGTTCAGTTGTTGTTTTTTGTTTTGTTTTGTTTTAGTTGCATACTTTCTGTCCAGTGGTTTCTTTGTTTATTTTCACTTTTATAACGAGGATTGAGCAACCACAGTAAAGACAGGCGAGTTAATAGCAGTCAATTGACCATGAATTGCTTTCTTTGAGATTATAACTAGAACTACCAAGTCTAAAAAATAGGGCTGCATGCGCGTATATATATGCACAAGATAAAGAAGGCTAAAGAGCTAGACCGTCTAAAGCTGAACAATTTACAGTAGTAAAATCATAATTGTTCTTTAGAACACAATATCGCATGCAGAAGTGATAAACTCGAATGATTTTCGACCTAGGGTTTTTTCTGACAGTAGTTTTTGTTTTTCAAAATCTACAGCTTAAAGATGGTGGCTTATTGAGCGCGCGCTATTACATGCACAGAACACGGTGCGCAACAAAATACTAGCCACAGACTCACTTTGGCAAAATTTTATTAGCGAACGCAATGTCTGGCAATACAGGGATAAAACAATCAATACAGATTAAGATAAACTTTAGCAGTAATGCATGTGAAATTGTTTCTTATTCTTCGGCGGAAATTGATGTCCACTAACTGATTAGACTTAGGGAAACGAGATGTCATCACTCTGACTGGTCGATTATGCATAAATGAATGTTCAAATCCCTGTCTGTTTCAAATCGATAGGTAAAAAATTAGGGAAAAGGATGTCTCCAGGTTTATGTAGAGTTTGGTTTCCGGAAGAGCATCCAAGAGTTTTTGACAAAATATATTTTGCTCATTCACATTTTGCAAGATGATTGGCGTGAAATTAACATAAAGTTAATCGAAAATGATTCTGTCATCGCTTTTGCCAAATGTTCCCAACATTAAATAGTTTCATATGTGTATATACTACGGTTTTTTTGACGTTTGCTCAGGAAAACGTTTGCAACTTACATTGCTCTCTAAAAGGCGCTTTTTACTGGAGATCATTAAGATTTTCAGACAGTTTTGTAAAATGCGACACGACTTGTGCGATCAGGCGATCTTAAGCTACCTTGAAAGAGAAAAAATTTAGTTTACTCTTACCTCAGCTGTATTTAGAGCAATTGGATGTCAAGATGTCTTTTAAAATCACGTTCTCCAAAATGTCTAAAACGATCAGTTACCTGCCAGTGCATTTGAAAAATGCAAGTCACACATCTGACAAACTAGTGAGCAAAATCCCTTAATCTCTATTGGAAACTGACTTGATCTTTCGGTACGTTTGAAAATAAAAGAACTGATTACGCGTGGGTGTAACAGCATATTGACAGGTGTCTTCACTAATACGCCACCAGCGAAAAAGATTTTTTTTTAATTTCTTCCCGGCGCACTCGCATAAATGCGTCCAACCTCTGCCACGGGGTTAGATATATATAAAATTTTCTGTCGCAGTAATATTAACGATTACAGCTTGCATATACTACTAATTTTTTCATTTAAGATATTCTACCTGTGTTTTCAATATACCACTTGTTTTCATACAATACAAAAAGGGAGTCTACTGGAAAGGCAGGAGACTGCAATTTATCAATTTCCATCAGGTTGGTCTCAATATCTCAATTTTGATTTCTTTGCTAGTATTAGTACCATTACGTAAAACCAATACAACGAACAATCATTAAAATAACTTTAGAAAAATATTCTTGTGGTGAGAAGATCAATTATTTGTCCATGCCGAAGGCTGAGGTAAATGATTGATCCACAAGTCTCGGACAAATAACATGTTTTGCACAACTGACTACAATAGTTATCTCAGCATTCGATTTCGGATTTGGTTTTTTAATTACTTTCCCGAATCACGTTTCTTTGCCCGCGGGGAGGTTGGGGAGAAGTTTGCACAGGAGTCTGACCTCATTTTAAGCGCTAGACCCCAACATGGAATAATAGTTTTTACACGTGTATTTGAAAATGTCATCATGCTGACTCGTTTCTATTTTCATATAGAGTTGATAAAGACAGCTTCGTTCGTATTTTCTTCGTCTGAATGCTTAAAAACTATTGTTTATCAAAATGACAAACAAAAACGAAACTCTACGATCAAGCAGAGAGCTTCAGTAGAATATACCTTTACTTCGGGAGACCAGGAGGATTAAAAAATGTCACCTTTTTGAAATTTTTTAAAACTTCTGAAGTACGCATATGTTACCTGATGAATGATTATCTACAAGCGCGATGATGTATCTCTCTTAAAGTTTTAAAATGATCGTGAGGAGGGATGAAAAAGTGGTTCCGTGACCACATCGAGGAATAAACTAGTCTGGGAAACATTTCAACTTTGCACCTGTTCAATCAAATTGTACTTCCTTCGGAAAATATTGTCGTTTTCTCATCATGATATTAGATTACAATCAGGAACGAGTCAAAACTTTGAAAACATGCTTCGATCACAGTACGGCGGGGTTGTTTTTACTACAATTTTGATTGACTATGAGAAGTCGATTGCTTTTGAGTTCAGACGCCCAAGATCGAAATTATTAATCAAGAAAAAATGGAATCGCGCGCATGTGGGCGACTAATCAACACTTGGTCAACTGCTGTCGCTTTGCTCCAAATTTCAGTCAGTAACTTTTACGTAGAATTAATGAAAACAATGGGAACTTGCGTGATAAATGCCGAGACTTATCACCGAGTTCACTCCATTTATTATGTTTTAACTGACCCGAATCTCATTCAGTATGTAAATGGTGGGCTGTACGTGCATTTTGAGCTCTCTGAAATAAAACCTTTCCTTTGTTTATGGTAATATTAGAAGGAACACGCTATTTTTTTCTCTAACACGAATCAAAATATCACGTTCATTGACATTTCAAAATTTGCAATGTTATTTTTCTGCTACACTGATCGTAAGACTTACCCAGTTTCGCTTTTGTATTCGATCTGTATGCTGTAAACTTTAGAAAGTCAACAGCTGGTCTCATTTCAGCCAGCAAAGGAGTACCCACATTTTTGGGCGAGTATTACTCCGAAATCAAACGCTGCGCACGATTAGACAGCATGCTCACCTCACCGTCATGTTTTTCATGTTTGTATTGCCAACAATTGCAGTTACATCAATTTTTGGTCTCTAGTCTCACCTGATTTCCAATGAGCTTCACAAAATCATTTTCAAGTGTACGACCTTTTTAATCCAGTTCTTGAATGATGAATTATTGACAAAGGCGGAAGGATTTCTGCGACACCAATCTGAATACGTGAATATAAGCAGGCGGGCCGTTTTAATATTGTCAGTCAATCACTCAAAATCAAGATAGCTCAGCTAAGTCAGTTTTTGTGTGTTTTTACAACCTGGCGTACTAAATGAGAGGAAAATTAAGTAAATATAATAAGGTGAAATTTCCATCAAAAGCTTTCAGGATTGTGGTTAATATACAGGAAGTTGAGACGAAACAAGATCCCGTAGGACGAGATATGTTTGCAGTTGAAAATTTTGCATACCCTCAATTATATCCGAGAAATCATTTGATCTCTTTTTGATAAATTTTTAAGACAAAAAGGGCACCATGTAGGAACAATTGTAATGAGTGTAACACATGGGAAAGTTTCCAACATCAGGTAACAAACAGCTTCAAACAAAGTCGAAAGGATTTTTAATTTTGCCATGTGCTTAAAAAAACATTCCTTCCAAATTTAGAATCGGTATTAAAAATCATCTGTGTGCTCTGGCCAGTTACGCAGCTCTTATCATCTAATGACGACTTTCTCTTCTATCTGCAATTTATTTCTAAAAATATACAAACTTTTCACACAATAAATTTTTAGCTAGACAATAGATACAAATATATTTACAACTGAAATGAAAACACAATTCTAATTCCTTGTTTACAAGGATTGACAGAGTCGTAGAAAAGTTTAAATTTGTCAAATATCTTAATGTCCAGACTTGCGGTAAAATCAGTAGAGGATTCAATATTCATGATAAAAATAATAATAATAATAATAATAATAATAATCATAGCAATAACAATAATAAAAATAATAATTATAATAATACTAAAGCATAACGCCCACTCTTCGAAAGCTCTAAGTTAAATTAGTCACGATGATCGCTAAATCTTGCTAGAAAAAACTAAGATTTATTATTTTTTCTCTCTGACACAGCAGTGATTCTATGTATAAGACAAAGTCAACTTCTTTCCTCTGATCCAATGAATAACTCGTTCACCAGATAACAAGTTTCCATCATTTTGGATCCTGTTACTTGTTCGAATTCAGGTCTGGAGAGCGAAAAAAAGTGTAAGAAGCTGTTATATAGTTTTCTTCCATTATATAGCACTCTTTATGACTTATTTGTAACTGTCTTTTCACTGCTTTTAAAGAGGGTAAGGTAGGAAGAGGGAGTGGGTGACTCCTCATCCATATCCTCAAAATTTTCATCATATCGTAAAAATAAACAAGACCTAAACTATGTTCTACAGCTTTTCATTCTAATTAGAACAACCTCCTGCCCCTACCCTACCCCTCGCCGACTATGATTGTCACCAACAACTATACACCCGCGTCAATCGATCGAAAACATTCCTACCTTTGATCAGTTTCCAACTCTCCCTTGGCAAACCTCTCCCGTACTTCCTCAAACATTTTTTCTCCGATAACTGTTATCACATGCCTGATGAGATAGCACAAAAAAATCTTACGCCAATACAAGAGCAATAAATTAAATCAGAAGTGATCAAGGATGATACAGAACAGAGAAGATCATCTCAGCTTGCAAACGAAGAACTTTCGGGTCATATTTCCAAGATCTAAAAGGCGACGGAAGAGTTCTTGTTGAAAGAGGTAGGAATCTTGAGGGCAGAGTACAAAATTGGTTGGTGTAAGTAGCGCATGACATAGCATATCACTATCCACCTACTCTTTGAGCTTCTGTTTACAAGACAATGGCCTGTCGGAGTCCTCAACGACTTCTTCTTCCGGTACTGCGACAAGGAATTTCAATATTAATTGTAGGACAAAGCAATAATAATAATAATAATAATAATAATAATAACACCAGGACACACAGCAGTTTAAACTATATGATAAGCTGAATCATTCACGCATGGCCTATCAGAGGACAGATGCATAGATGACGTCACCATTAACAACATTTTGCTTTTACATGGTATAAAACATATTGATTCCATGTTGTCGCGGGTCTGTTTAGTAAAAGCTCACATAAGACTTCAAAATGTTATAAAGACATCGGTGACACACTCGGCTGCGTCTCATCTGCCAGATTTTTGTTCTTACCACATTTTGATGTCATTTGGGATCTATTACTGAACAGAGATACGGCAACGTGGAATCTTTTTGTTAAGTAATATCTGAACCATCAGTCCAGCCATGATTCAGTAGCATAGAGCCATCCTCCATATTGGAATTTCTCAATAGGCCCATGGCATTTGCATTTGTAACCAAAACTTAACTAATCGTCCAAATGGAAGCAGGACTCACCTTCACCATCATGAGCAGCTCTAGCATTGGTCAAAATGTCACCTAGAACCTGGAGAAAATAGTATGGTAAACAAACATTTGGATAATTCCACTTGAGGAAAAGTAAATCTTTTAATGCTCTCTGCGTTTTTCAATCGTATTCTGATTATAACATACCTCTTCCTCTTCGGAGTCATCTTCAAAGTCATCAGGATATTCATTTTCTGTCTCCTCGTCACCTCCACTTTCTGTCAGTTTTGTTGCAGATAATGGCTTCTTCAGTGAGTTACCGTTTAGCTCCGAATCATCTTCAAATTCATCCGAGTAATCTTCGTCGTCCGACTCGTCGAAATCGTCGGAATACTCGCCAGGGTCTTCCGGCTGACATATTGGACTGACTTCTGAATGTAACATGGTCAAATAATATTCGAGTAGGCATTGTGTCATCATTTAGTTCAGAAAAATATATATATTTTAGAAAAAGGTTAAAGTATTTGTTGTCTCCACAACAAAAATCTTTCCACATAAAAATTTGGTTTTATCAACAGAGTTGATAACGTAAATTGGCCACCGTAAAGTGTCTTAAAAGCTAACATTTCGAGCGTTAGCCCTTCATTAGAGCTTGGCTCTAGAAGTATGTAGGAAGTACTGTTTAGCTACCATGGTCAGTGTAAGTATCTAATGACGACGGTCAAGAGCTGATCATGTGTCATACCTTTCTTTTGCTCTGTCGGTATTGGCTGATGTTCTCTGTTTATTGGCTGAGCTGACTTGCATCTGACCTTCGTCAATCTGCGGTTCTCATCCGGGGATTTGATTCCTGCAGCCGACAATGGCCGCTGAGGCATGCTGGGAGACTTGTTTCTACTCCCAGCTGCGGTCTTCAACAGCTGTCTAACAACAAGACATGATTGATGATGTCATCATGTTTGGCAGAAATCGCCCTCTAGACATACACTGAGTTTCGTTTGGGCACTGTTCACTACCAATCAAGCCACTCTTAGAATTTTGGCTAAATGATTTATAGCCAAACAATTTGCAACACCAATCAGAATCCCTGATTTACATAGTAGGAACCTCGTGTATATCCGTCGCCTAACTTAGCTTTGTAGGATGCCATTAGAAAGGTATTTTGAAACGTACTTCTGATATGGAGCGTATCGTGAACTAGGTGAGTTTACTTACTTTGCATGCAACGACTCTTGGAGGTTTTCCTTTTCTTTGATGAAAATTGCGAGATGCTCTTGAACAAAAGACAGGTTAAGGATTGCTCCCGCACTGAAAAGATAAATTAGCGTTAAAATATATTTTAAAAAACAAATAGAGAAAAAGAAAATAATTAATTCATAGCAGTAACTCGTGGGTAACTCGAACTTGAATCCAACGGTCAAACGGCAGCTATTGTCACCTCATCTTGGAAGATGAAAGCAAGTTACAGGGAGGATCACGTGCTTAGCGTTACAGCACGTGATTGTTATGTGAAAAGTCAAATGAACCCTCACTTACGATGGTCTGTCATCCGGGGACTTTGCCAAAAGTTGTTTGATGAGGACTTTTAAGGAAGGCGAACACCGTGATGGAACTTCCTAGAGAGAAAATTAACAATGGTCATTGAACTGAATTGAAAAATTATATGCGTGATATCAAAATGATATCAAAATCGATTCAATGGTCGGTTTGTAAATTTTTTTCACTTTTTCTTCTAAATTTGTCTTCCGTTCTCTGGAATCCAGTTTGTTACTTTCACAGGTCTTTTAATCTGATTGGGTGATTTTTTCGTTTGGTATTTCATATCTCAGCCGTTGGGAACTAAAGGAAAAAAGCAACGTCATTCTTGATCGCAAATAATCGCAGTTAAGAAATTGTAATGCTGACAACTAATCAGAGTTCAAGGACCACCAGCGACGTCAAATCGAAAGGAAAGAAGAAAAAATATAAAACAATGCGACACGACTGGCGAACTATATGAGCGCGCGAGAAGTCCGCGAGTATTCTTTAGTGCCAAACCCCACGCAAGAACTCTTGCACCCTCGCCGGCTGTTATATCGTAGGCTTGGCCGCTCTCACCACGGCACTAAAGAGAGCCTAATCGCAAACGATTAATCGGTACAGTTTAACATGAACCCTCCTCAAGGAAAGCTGTATGAAGAAAAATAAAGAAATTTAAAGGCTTACTCCGTGGTCCACTTTGACAATCTTGTAAAACAAACTGACAAAGTTTGTTGCATCAAAAGCATAACGCAACGCACACATCTCAAAAAGAAGACAACCAAGAGCCTGCGAAAAGAAAACAGTTTACTCATCAATTCCTCGGTAGTGCGCGTTGTAAAGCATTGCGCTTTCAAATATTCTTATGATGCCGTTACTTATGGAGAGTCTAGAAAGGAATCGGGGATTACTTTGCTTCTGCTTTATTCCGCTCTGTGATTGGCCTAAAAAGCATGCGCCATCACCTTAACCAATCAGACGCAAAACGAAACAATCGTGGCTTGGTCAGCGGCGTTTCCACGCATTTTTGATTGTATGCCTGTTTTTAACTTTGAGTTTTTATTGGCTAATAATGGTGTTAATCTTTGTTATGACTGGCTGTTGAAATTGCTTTGGTTTTAGTTAATCGATAGTCGATGGAAAACTGCTCTAATAGGGCTAACTGATCTGGACCGAAGGAAGTATAAATTTTCTGACCATCCAGATATTCAGCATTATTCAGTATAACGTTAAAGTTTATTTACTTCTCTCGGCTTTCAAATTCTCACGATCAAGGGGCACGTAAATGTTTTTGGAATTGGACTCTCCTATTGGTGGGGACCTTTTGCAGGACTCTAACTAACTAGATTCACAACCGATCAATGTCCTTACCCAGACATCAGCCTTGGAGCTGTACGGCATATCCTGGCATAGCTCAGGGCTCAAGTAACATGGAGTACCACAACAAGTTTGTGCCATATCAAAAGTGTTCTCCATCATTCGCGCAATTCCAAAGTCACCTAACACGGAAATAATGAGAAGAAAAATTCAAGAGAGAAGTGTTGATAATTACTACCAGTGCCTCTTTGTCTCCATCTGTCTCTCCATCTGTTTGCCTCTTGTCTATCTTTCGGTCTATCTGTTTGCCTCTTGCCTATCGGTCTGTATGTCTGCCTGTCGAGCCAAGTGTTACATGAACATGATGGAACCTTAAGAAGACAACCTTTCTACTAAAAAAAGGTAGTGAGTGATATAAAACATCTTGTTACCTATTTTAACAACTCCTTTCTTTGTCAAGAACACATTCTGTGATTTCAAATCCCTGAAATATAAATTAAAAAACATGTGTTACTGGATGAAGGTCACGTTCTGTTCAAAAAGGAAAAGAGACGGGAATAGTTCACAACTTTATTCTTTTATTTCATCTGCATTAGATCACCCGCCTCTTGGTTCTTAAATTAAACCTTCCATGCAATCGTTTTTTTTCATTTGTTCGTTAGGATTTCGGTTATTCTTCGTTCACTCGTATATTCAATCTTTTGTAAAGTTTGTTCCTTGGTTCGCATTTCCTTAATTTCCCTGCGCTCGTTCGCTGGACGTTCGCTCTTCGTCTGTTCGTACGGTTCACTCAGTTAGCAGAGAGCTTCCGGATTATGGGGAGAGCTGAGTTCGCTCAGAGGGGAGGGGTGGGAAAGGGTGAGGAAAGGACGAAGGAAGGGTGGTACATCCTTATTTCACCAAAAAGGCTTTTAAATGCCCAAACGTGCATAGTCTTCTGGTTCCTGAGCTTCAAAATGGTATGTAATTTCATCATTTGAACAGTACATCTTTTTCGGAACAGAAATCTTGGACAGGACGTGAAATAAGCGAGCACTAACAGACTCCTCCTCGAGTGTCCAACGAACTCATGAGAAGCAAGAGTGAAGCGTGGCACTCACTGTTTTTCAACAGAGAGACGACTAAGTACGTCTGTCTCACTGTGATCCAGACGGCCCCGCGCGCGCATATTTGTTTCTTTGCTCTTTCCTATCTATTTTGCACACTAACTTTACAAATCTGAGGCATCTGCCATTACTTCAAAATTTACCTGTGAAGAACTTTCTTGGAGTGAATATGCTGCAGAGCCATAGTCATTTGAATAAACCACTGTAAAGAAAAGTAACCAAAGCAGAGCAAATGAAAGTGTCCAAAAACAGCTTGAATAAGAAAAAGAAGTGAATACGAGAGCGATTTTCTCAGTATTGAAAATAAGGCATGAAAAAAATTCAGTCCTGTTCAGGATTTGTTTGTTTGTAAGAAACCCGTGATGAGTAAATGACTGAATTAATGCGGATTTAGAAATGAATATGAGAGAGATCTTCACAGTAATGATTTACACACTTAAGCAGTAGAGAAATACGGCTTGAATGATTTTCATGTGGTCACAGACATTAATTCATCAGCAACTCCAAGTTGGCTTGTTAGCTCACTGAGCAGAGCTCTGCACTGGTATTGCAGAGGTCAGGCATTCAAATCCCGTACAGGCCTGAATTTTTTCTTCTTTTTTTTTTTTTTTTCAGGCCTTATTTTCACTGCTGCTTATCAATAAATAAAAAGAGTTCATTACTGCAAAGATTGCTCTTACATTCAAAATGTCAAGATCACATATGATTGTCATAAATTGCAGTGCAAGTGCATTGTGTACCATACATTTACAACAATGAGTCAAAATTGATTATTATTCTATATCAACTCATAAATTAGGAAACTAATCAATCTGCAAAATAACAGATTATAGTTTTATTGCCAAATCCTTAGATGTGTCTCACCACAGTGTCCCCAAATCCATACAAAACACTGATGCAGACTTCCATTCAACCTTAAAATAGCTCAATGATTTTTGTATGGGGTTTCTAAATTCAAAACACTCTCTAGTTATGCAGAAGTCACAGTATCCTTGAGGTTTTATCACTCACCTAATCAACAAATGGTTGGCTTAACTACTGAAAGCCTTTTTAGTCTACTTGTGGGTGTAAGAGTGTTAAAAAAATCACTGTCATACCCCTACCACATTCTAGAATGATTTATCATTCAGTCTATACATTAAATATATAACATATACATTTTTCTTGTGTTCATTTGAATGAATTTTTATTACAGCTGTGGCTACATGTTAACTTACCTGCATTATCTGCTCCTCTGAAAATGGAGACTTTTTCTAAAAAGATTAAAACATAAATTTAAATGATCCACAGGTTCATAAAGGACAAATATAACAATGATAGTTGGTAGTTGCTGTTTGAATACAACAAAACAGCTGTGGAAAAAAAAGTGGTAATGATCAAACAGTCCAACTCAACAAGTAAAAAGCAAGTTTCTCTCCAATCTCATCACAATCTGTGGTTAGAAACATACACTTCCCTAACATGCCAGCTTTGTCCAACAGTTCCCTTCAGCTGATACCTCAGCTTTTCCAACATTTCCCTTCAGTTGATACTTAAGCTTTTCAGAGTCAACTGCTCCAATTACTTAGCTTGTTTGCTACACATGCACTTTACTCTGCAATCAATAACATGCACATTTGTGCCTATACTGCAATCTTAACAAGGGCTGTCAATGAGTTTTGAAGAGTTCATTTCATTGGAGATATCACTCATAGCAACTTGTCATATGTGCCTACGTGTAACATTTTAGCGATCAACAACCTCACCAGTAACATAAAATGAGCTCAGTGTTACAGGAACTGCCCTTATTGACAGTCCTGTTCACCATAAGAGTAACACTTCTATAAGAAGTGCTGTTTTTACTTGAGAATAAGTTATTTTAGCGTATTTAATTAACTTCCTGAACAGACAAACCTCTATGGCATTGACTATCTGATCATGAAGAGTCCCCCCATCACAAAAATCCTGCAAGACAAAGTATACACAACATAGGACATCCAATATTTCATTCAGGGAAATGATTCCTATGTTTGTTATCAATGATATCAAACTTCCAAACAATTGTAAGTTATAAAAAAAAATCAAACTGTAAAAATAATGATACTGATTAATGATGTGATGATGAAAATGACATAAAATTAGCAATACTGATGCCCTACACAACAATATCAGTTTGAATATTCTCCATACTGTTCTCTATACAAAGAGAATTTGTTAAACAATCAAGAGCTTCTTCTAGGGAGAAATGAGACACTAGTCACTCTCAGGGGTTTAAAGTAAAATCCATTATATCATTAGTATAAATTTTAAAACATTCACCTGCACAATAAAAAGTAGCTCCTCTGATGAATTAAAGAAAGATTCTTGTAACGAAACAACATGAGGATGTTTTAAATGGGCTAAAATGCTGTTATACAAAATAAAACAAGTATATTTGTAGTGTATTTAATAGCAAAAGATGTAACTATATTCCTCAACAAATTAACATTCCAGCTTTATCTTGGATAGTGATAAGGTGAAATTGCACCATTAATGTAATTCTGTACATCACTGATCTCAATTTTGATCCAGTTTCCACATAGAAATTGTATGCTGGCCTGCACAAAATTACTTAAAAATGAAAGTAATTTTAAGAGCTTTTTTATAGCAGCTTTTAATGAAAACATTTGATGCTGAACATTTCTTATGTGCACAAATCCCATATGAAATGAAAGCATAATCTGTTCTACAAAATCTCAGTTTCTGTGGCATGAAGCAAGTACTACTGGAGCATTACTACTTTCCCTGGATAGAATGCCAGTCCACTGCAAGGTTAACCCCTGCCCTTTCCCTTTGCATAATTTATCAGGCCTCCCTCACAATTCAGTAGAGAGAGAAAGAGTGATAGTACTGCATCTCTTACTAATAATTAATGATGATGCTGAAGATAACAATGATAATCATAATAATAATAATAAATTAATAATAATAGTAATAATCAGCTGATAAAATAACTTGCACAAGTGAATGTACCTTGCTTCCTTTAACACTGCCTCTTTTGTTCTGTTCTTTTTATTTGGATCTAAAATTATCTCTTTAATAGCAATCTGCCTAAGGAAAAAACAAGTTCAAACTTTAAGCAAGATTTTCTCATCAAAACTGATAATTTGTTGTCATAGTCAAGATGCAAATTAGGTGATCTCACAATTTCTAGTGCAATTTGGTTGATAAGCAAGAGTAAATTTTTCAAAAACAATAAAATCTTATTAACAGCTTACACGAAGAAGCATAACAGTGAGTCAACACAAATGAAATTTTGACAGTCTGCACATGCTATTCATACTTTGCACTCATGTTACAACTTTGCACTCATTTAACAGTTATTTTGCATGCATGTTACATGAATATTAAGATACATGAAAAAATTACTCAGTTCTGATTGGTTAAGATAAATGCAGTTTTCAGGTAATTCAGTGCAGAAGAGGGTTAATTCAGTGCAATGAAGTAACAAACCAGACTGAACAATTCCTTGAACTGTTTAGCCCGACTTTGAACTTATTTGCGCCTTAAAGATTGAAAATATCAATGTATATTTTTGTTTTGATCTTACACAGTTGTTTTGACCAAATGCACAATGTCACCAACAGGGTTTGAATAAATTATTTTTTTACTTGATGCGCACGCTTTGCTTCTGCATAATTATAATCAGCTATCTCATACTCTTACACATACATTATTAATACCTAATCACATGATTTTTCTCCTGCAGTTTGGAATAAATAAGCACTTGTAAGTTTTTTCAAAGACCACAAATTTCACTCGCCCTACGCGCCTGTGCAATTTTGTTAGTCTGTGAAAAAATTTGCTTCTGCTTGTTTGTTCCAAATTGCACTCAAAATCATGTGATTACTTATACTAAAACGAGAGCATTTTTCATGCAACGTGAGCCCAATTTTGAAACACATTGCAAATTACAAATAGCGCGCGCTCTACCAAGATTTCACCCGTCTTGACTTTCTATGATGCGTTTTTCATGTAAATTATTAACAAGTAATAACATGATTTTGATTGCAATTTGGTGTAAATAAGCACAAAAAAATTTTTCAAAGACTAAAAATTGCACTTGCCAAATGGGCTCGTGCAATTTACCCATACAAATGAATTCGTTTTCAGCCAATCAGCGGGGCGTAATTTTTTTCATGTATATATTGCTATAATTAATCGTGGTAAGGTAAGCCAAACAAAAGTTAAGAAGTAAATAATCAAAACATTTATTACTCTAATAACTATAGTAAACACTCTAGTAAAACTGTATACCTACTTTCCACTTTCCTTCTCGGCTGCTAGAAGTACTCTTCCACCAGTTCCTTTGCCGAGGGTTCTAATAACGTCATATCTTTCCATTATTGATGCCAAAGCTTCCTCGTAATAGTCTTTCCTTTTGTAGTCTTTATTATTCAGTGCATTGAACGCTTCTTGCCTCTAATAATGTCCATTTGGTCACCAAAAATGCATTATTCCGAGCAAATCGCGAGAGGAAGAACAAAAACTCTGTTTTTTCATATCTTCCATAGGTCTAACAGTTGCTCTAGAAAGGATTCCTTTCACTAAATTAGGCTTTTTTTGTGTCTCCAAGGTACTCGAGCGCCGAGCTTGGTAGCCACGCTAGCGGGCAGCAGCTTGGTCACCTAGCAAACTACTTCCTCTCAAGGTTTGGTGGGAGTTTTTCCTCTTAGATCTCAATAGTTCCGCCATTTGGATACTTTCATCTTTCTTAAATTTACTCCTTTAGATCGCGTTTGTTAAGGAAGAAGTGTCGGTAATGGCTATTCCAGTACAACCTCAACCAGTTCAACAGCCGAAATCTTGGGGTGAGTGTGAAAAAGTTTATCGATGTTTCATTTAGGTCAACACATGCTTCTGTCAAATGCGCAAACAAAACAAAGCTGTTATCTTTCTCTTCGCATCCTTTTTTCGATTTCTAGTACACGGTCTTTGTTATTTCCCATGAAATAAGTTAATGTTTTTTTTTTAAGTTTCGCAACACAAAGAAGGGATCTGTGTTGGATTAAACGTGCTAAAATTAAGCTAACATCCAGATCGCCTTTATTAATTAATGTTGTTTGCGAAACAACACATCCGAAAAGACCTATCATTATTTATCACCATCAATCGTCCCCGTATGCTATACATTTTTGACGCAGTTATCATCTTCGCCATTTCTTTTCAACTTTCATCAATTCATCTTTAATCTCATATATAATTAATGAATTGCGTTCATTTGTCGACTTTTCTTTCTCGGTTTAAATCACCGTTGATGAAATAGTTACACACCTCTCTGAGAATATTTAGTGTAAGGAAACTCTGCATTACCTTCTTTCTTTTGAGAAACAGGGTTACTTTTCTTTGCTCACCACTTGACATATTCACCTGTCTTACATGTACCTATACTTCCTTTTTCTCCAAATGACTTTCAAGTTATTAGCTTCCAATCACAAACAAGCATCCAATTGAACATTAAGTACTTAGCCCCTCAAACATGATACCCAGCCCGTACACTATTTACCTGGGAAAGCATCAAATAATTCATATGAACAAAATGCTGCATGTGAGCTAACTGGCCCATCCAGTTGCAGCTTCTCCCAGTTTCTGCTGCAAGAAGTAATTAGGAGTATGGCTGCTCTCTCTGGATGGAATACCTTCCCATAGCAAGGTTAAACTGCCCCCTCCCCCCAAACCAAGTTACTACCCTAAAGGGAGGATAAGTTCTTGAAGAAACTGTGGAGCTGCATCGGTGGGAGAGTAGAAAAGGTAATTTGGTATTATCAAATGTTGATAACATACATTAGCCACCTTTAAGAGTTTCAAAGCTGACATTTTGAGCATTAGCCTTTGTCCTCTAATGACAAATGGCTTATGCTTGAAACATCAGCTTTAAACTTTTTACAGAGGCCAATTTATGTTATCAAGTCAGTAGATAATACTAAATTACCTAGTACCATTCATTTATACTCCTTTGTAGCCAGATCAGCATTGACCTGGGTCCAGTGTGCTGACTGTTGGGTCACCACATCTGTTCATGAAAACTCTCTAGAAAAAGAGAGGTTAACTTTGCAGTACAGTCCACTGGGTAATTTATTAGTCAGACATTTTATAATTGGATCTCTATTGCCTCTTCAGAACTTAGTTTATATGAGCTTCATCGCACACCACAAGAAGCCATTACTGATGGAACAGAGATTTCAATTTCACCTCGCAGCCTACACAGTGAACTGATGTGTCCTATATGCTTGGACATGCTAAAAAACACAATGACCACCAAAGAGGTAAGTGGGTTTGGTACTAGATGTGCAAGCTCAGTATAAGATACTTAAACTGCTATACACTTTTCATATCAACCCTTTCACTCCCACAAGTGACCAAGACAGAATTTCTCCATACCATATCAATACAATATCAAGCAAGTAGGTAATGAGAACAGAGAAGAATATCATTTATGGGATTCTTAGTTGATCCAATACCAAATTCTCTGAACTAACATCATAAGAATTGTAAGGCAGATAGTAAGGAGAACTGCTAATTAGATCTTGGGAGGGTTAAGTAGAGAGTTCACAAGGGACATAATATGCTTTTTGCTTTTGCTGATTGGCTAGCTGGAAAGTGACTCACAAGGCTACCAAAAAGTTTTTAAGACTAATTTTTGGTACTAATTATTGATAGAAATAAACCATGATTTTGGTTCTTGTGAGGTACACATGTATATATATACTAAAACATTTATCCTAGTATCAGTGAAAGTGGTAAATAGTTGCCTTTAGTAATAGTAAATATATTATCCCATTAAGTCAGGTGTTGAACTAAATGTCCATTTTATCTAGTGCCTACACAGATTTTGCCAAGAATGTATCATCACTGCTCTGAGAAGTGGGTATGTACAAATTTACTGGGAGTCACTTTTTTTTTATCCCAAATTTGTGACAAATTCAGACTAACTAGAATTATGGTATTTTTATTCTAATTTTCTCTTTCAATTTTTTTCCACACATGTAGGAACAAAGAATGCCCCACATGTAGAAAAAAGTTGATTTCAAAACGCTCCTTACGGCCAGATCCTAATTTTGATGCTCTTATTGCTAAGGTAAGGTGTTCTGGGTTGTTTTCTTGTCTGCTTTTTCAGACATTTTGTGGTCATTGTAACATGCAATATTTTTATTGTCTGCCAGTTGATTCTTTGTTCTATGCAATTGTAATTGCAGATTTACCCAGACAGAGATGAATATGAAGCACATCAGGTTAGCACTTGGTGTAATAGACATATCTTGGATTAAAATGATACTTGATACAAATACCCATGGGAATACACCAGCCACTCTGTGGCACACCATCCAGGCATAAAATCTTGTGTTATTAATTAGATTGGTTTAAAAAAAACTAATATTTCCTTTTAATCCTGAATCAAACTCCCAAGAGTGACTGGCATCCAATTTCTCCTCACAATATCACCCCTAAATCACACAATAAAATCACAAGAATAAAGGAAATGATCACCAACTATAGAAGTTCTTGATTATTAAACAAATTCTCCTTGACAGCACCTGAAGAAATGCATAGAGAACAGTATGGAGAATATGCATACTGATGCTAGGGTGTAAAAACTTGAGTTAGCTTGCAAGTCAAGGCCTAAATGCTAGATGGTTTTTCATTAGCTGTACCACATAATCTGTTTCATATACATTTACGTATGTGCTTGGTATGATCCTGTAAGCTCCTGAATGAACAGTGCATTAGTTTATTGAAAATAGTTGTTATGTCAGCTTGCATTGTACTTTTTTTTTTTCACTCTGTTTATAGGAAAAAGTTTTACAGAGATTGAACAAACATCATAACCAACAAGCTTTGACAAGCAGCATCGAAGAGGGACTTAAACTGCAAGCAATCAATAGAGCACAAAGAGTGGTATATTCAGTACATGATACATGAGCTGTATAAAATTGGCTTGTTTACTCATAAGACACAGAAGCACTTGTCAATCTTACAGGTCAATTTTGATCCATTGGTGTAGTCATAGCTAGCAACACAATGGCAAATCTGACCAACACAATGTGACTGACAGCTCTTTTCTTGACCCTGATCGTGACATCTAAGCAGTCACTATCCTAGATTTGATGTTTTTTTTTTCATCTACCCAGTTAACTGCTATTGAAATCAGTTACTGTTAAATTGTTTGATAGTGAAGCCAGTCACTAAACTCCTAATATCTGATCATCCTGATTTGAAATAAGTCAAGTATTTATTTGTATTCAGTGCAGACTAATTTTAACCAACCAAACCTTACAGACACAGCATACAGTTATAACTGTAACTATAACTACATACAGTTATAACTTATAACCATAACTGCATACAGTGTATGCAGTTATGGTTGAAGTTTGTTTTACCTGGTTTAAATATGTTTTTTAATTTGTTTTCATACATATATGATGCAAGAAAAACAAAATTGAAGGAAAAAAGACTGTTTCGAAACAAAAAAATCTTATATAAATTAGTGGTAGTGATTGAAGCTGCATCATTTTTGTTTTATACATGTTTGTTGTTATTTTAGAGAAAAAGATCATCGGATGACCCATCACCAGGTGATGACACATTCACTGATTGAATGGCATGTATACTTTCAATAATCATTGTGACTTTACTGACTAATCCTCCATCCCTCTTTCCCAGGTCCAGGTTTATGATTTACTTATTCACTTTAGGACTGTAAATGTTTGATTAAAATTAATGCAACTCTCCTGAATTCAATGTAATTCAGAGTAATTTTTTTGCACAAGGTATCTGTACCAGATATCTGGTGAAGTTACATTTAAATGTCTTATTGATTACGTACCCATGTGTAGTGGCAGGATCAGGAGCCCCTGGAACACCAGGTCCCACAGGCCAACCAGCTGCTGGAGAAGGAGGTAGTAATGTGGTGCGAAAGCGACAGAAGACCTCATCAGATCCTGAGTCAGATGCAAGTGAAAGTGAGTGGTATCCTCAAGGGAATCAGTGTGGGAGTTATCTTTTGGAGTCCAAAGCTCTTTTGTCTTCCTTTTCTGTACATGTAAATTTTGGGGATTTTATAGAATTTTTGGGATGGACTGACATGCTGTCCACATAGAGCCACAGTACTCTTAGTAACTTCATGCAACATAAACCAGTATAACCTGTGGCCAGATGAGCCACTCCACTTTATTACTGACTTAACATTCCTCGGTACATATTTACCATTATTGTACTTGAAGTAATGTGAATCCACCAACACTTTATCAACAGATACCTTAGACTCCACTGGAGAAGCTGCTACAGAAACATCAGAGCCTGTTAATGTGAGGATTTGTCTGTCAAAATTAATATTATTCTTACTTGTACTTGTATTTGATTGTTGAATGCAAAATAAACACTGCTGACTATTTCTCCCCAAACAGTCAGATCTGGAAATTTGATGCATGATTACTTGTGTTTTTCTGTCTCCCAGAATTGTAAAGAATTGTAAAGAATTGTTGTCATATCTGAGTTTCATTTTTCTCACACTTTTATTTTTTTTACACAGGAAATTGAATTGGTGTTTAAACCTCACCCCAAGGATCATGACCCAGAGACAGTGGCCCAGCAAACACGCTACATAAAAACTACAGCTAATGCCTCAGGTGAACTGACTTTAAAGAGAAAAAAGATTTGTCAGCAATCTTCTTTTCACACTCACAAATTTACATCTGATCTTGTTGCATTTTTATTTCACTGATAATTTTCTACTACTCTCAATGCAAAAAGCACAATAATGAATTAAAAAGAGCAAACTTGTGGTCAGTTGCCATGCACACACATCCCCCAATGAAACCCCCCAGAGAATGTCTCCATAGTTTCAGACAGTACTGCAAATGTACCTCTCTGTTCCTGCAGAAGTATTTATGTGCTTTGGCGGCATTCCATTGCATGCTTTTAATACATCTATAGTACCTTCTCAGTTTACGTACACCATGATACTGATGAGCATGAGCTACAGGTTACTATCAAACACTTACTTGAACAGTAGCATACAACTTTTAAACAAGTAAAAATATCCTCACCGGTAGATTTTCTACATTTGCATGTTAGTATCACTTAGTTTTTCATGATAACATATTTTTGTATTTTGTTTTATGAATTTACAGTCGACCATCTTGCCAAGTACCTCGCAATGAGAC
Organism: Pocillopora verrucosa; assembly: GCF_036669915.1. NCBI lineage: Eukaryota > Metazoa > Cnidaria > Anthozoa > Scleractinia > Pocilloporidae > Pocillopora > Pocillopora verrucosa. Next base: position 4,376,637 of record NC_089314.1, read on the forward strand.
TTGCCCTTGAGTCACAACAGGAAGATGGAGGTAAGTAACAATGACAAGTCATAAAACTGTAATAATTATAAATTATATTAATCATTTGTTGTTGTTTAAAGAACACCATCCAGCTCTTAATCAGTGAATCAGTGGAAGGAAAATTAAGGGAAGGAGAGGGGTGGGTGGGGGAAGGTACTTGGAAACATCCCCCTCAAAAACCACTCAGGAGTCTTGGGAAAAAAATTAGTACCAGCCATTTCAATAATTTTAAGATCCAGCCAAAACAGATGCAATAATTAAAAAAATTTTAATGGTTGGAGTCTGTGAGAGTTATAGTTTCCAGTTTTGAGTTTCAAAGCAGAGAAGAAGAGCCTGTGGTTGTCATGATATTAAACAAAAGATCTTTAATACAGGTGCTAACCCAACTGAGGAGAGCAGTGAAGCCACACAGTTCACAATATACATTGCTAGCATGCCAGGGCAATACACAGTAAGTGAACAGACATTACCATCTGGCCAGCAGCAGAATGTTGTGATTTATTAGCTGATATTGAAGAAAATTAATTGCCACAGTTTGGATGATAGTTGCAAGTGAGTTACTTGCAAAGGAATACATCTTGTGTCCAATCCAGGAGGGAGTCACAACACCCTAAAGTTTTGCACCAAGAAATTTTTTGTTTTAGCAATACATGTAAAATAGTGAAAAATGATGGAGTATATTTTGCTGGTCTGAGTAAAAGATGCATGTAGCTCACAGTTGTTTTCAATTGACTTTCAGCCTCTTCCTGGATCAATGATATTGGATTTTGTGAATGAGAAGGTAATCATTCAATCACTTAAAAATTAAGTACACCTCACTTTTGCCATACACCAAGCTGACACACTAAAAAGCATTTGCTTTTATGTACAGGTACATACATGAACACTTTTCTACAAAAGAAATTCAAACAAAGTATATATAGTAATCCTAGATCAGTGTCATTTGCATTTCTAACAACTGGCCTAAGATATTCACAGGATTTCATGTGAGGGACACATCACATAACCCTTAAACCCCTACGAGTGGTTGGCTTTTAATTTCTCCCTAAAATATCAACCCTTAGTCAAACATTTAGGGCATGAAAATAAAGGAAATGATCACTAACCAATGAAACTCATGTTGGTGAAACAAATTCTCCTCATCAGCACCTTAGGAATTGTATGGAGAACAGTAAGGAGATTGTGCATCCTGATGTTAAGTTGTAAAGGATTAAAAGGAGCCATTTCTATCAAAATTAATGCTACAATTAACAGTGTATTTCAATTTTCATGTTTTGTTTTACTTTATTTTCCCAGTACTGGAAAGTCAACAAGCCATTGGAGATGTACTATGCCTTGAACAAACCACAGAGTTGATTCATATTTATGAACTTTGACAGCTCCAATTTTTCCAGATTTTATCACCAACAAAGTGTGCTTGCTACAGTTGTTCATACCATATAGCAATAAGTTATATACCAAGCATCTTGCTTCTTATCATATGTTCTGTTTTTTAACCCTGCACTGGCTAATACATGTAGGATTGCAAGTTCCAAATGTTCATGTATTTATGGCATAATGCATATAGAGTCACACTAACTGCTACTGCTGTTTTATTTTAATAAAGTACTTATTGTATGCTGCACAATGTAGCTGCTCGCTATGATATTTATCCAGTTACAAGATATGTTAAGTGTTAGTAACACTGTAAATTTGGTATTGTACCTTTTTTCGGTAAATACGTGTAGTATCAGTGACTTTCTGGTGACCGCCAATAATTTGTGCATGTTTTGTCAGCCATTATGAGCTCTACTTGTTCCCCTCATGACCTAAGAAATTAAAAGCAGTGGTATCTTGTCATTTTTCTTGAACTCATCAAAATAAAAGTTGTTGAAAGTACTTTTTTGTGAACAAATAAGATTTAGTCTCTGATGTTTCATCAGATTTTTTTTTTCCCATTTATTGTTGTATGATAACATGTTACACTTTATTGGGGGTGTTGTCACCTCTAGAGAAACAGTTCAATCTGCTGTCACATATTAATTTTTGTAAATGTATGTTGTTAATTGGGAAAGCTAAATGTTGCATCTACACAACCGAACTAAAGAGCACACAGAATTGCCACGTTGTTTTTCCATATTGCTGTGAAGTCTTAATATGTCAGAAAATATATTTGTAAACGATCCAAGCATCCTCATAAGCATCATTACGTTTCTGAAAATTGTGGTATTCATGAAAAAAAGAAGGAAAAAAAACAATTTTTAAACAATACAAAGAGAGAGAATATTATTGTTTCAGATTTTGTATGAATGTTTGTGTATGTGGAATGTGTCTAATTTGGCTTTTGACCCTCGAGACCCTTTTTGCAAATCACTTCCGGTATCCCAAGCCCCTCCTCCAAAATCCTGTCAACAACCGGAACTGCGTCAAACACGTGTTGAAGGTAAGGATTACGAAGTTTTGAGAGTAGAAAAAAGTTCGCAAGATGCAGTTGATTCTAAGCTCCTAGTTTAAGCTACTTTTTAATCAATTTAGAGGAAATCAAGAGAATCCAGGCATGTTTTGGGCAACTTTGGAGCTGTTGAGCAACTACTTGCCCGAGATCGGACTAACTGGTGTTTACGCAGTTGCTATATTGACCTTCATTGGATTTTGTTCCGATCGAATACGGCAAAGGAAGAACCAACAAAACGCCATTGACTCCGATTATCAAATTGGAAGGCGTCTTGGATTGTTTGAAAGCATGATTGATGACCTTCATAGCTATGGTGGAGGTTTGCAATCTGTTGTTCTTTTGCTGAAGTCCAAAGTCTCTCTTCAACAGACCATGGTTCGGCAAACATTGGAACGTTTGCCAAGGAAACACACCATTCTTCGTATGCGAGTCAGAGAAGTTGCTGTGCACGGGAGAACGAAGGTAGTGAAATGTTTTATTGAGATGGATGAACCGTATGCTATAGATTTCTACATCAAAAGTAAACAGGCTCGTAATTGGGAATCGTCTTTTGAAAAGGAACTCTCGACTCCATTCCAGACCTCTGACGGTCCTTTGTGGAGAGCACGATTGTTCAAGGAGGAATATGATGCAAAAGAAAGGTGTTTCTTGAACACCTTGCTGTTTTCAGTTCATCAGCTCATCGCAGACGATACCGCTTTGTTGAATCTTTGTGGAGATTTCTTAGATTTCTTGAACATGGAGAGTGGCAAGGTTGACAATGACATCAAAACAACAAGTGTTCCTCTATACCCACCTATTTCTGATCTTTTAAAGCATCACATTACCTTAACTCAACTGGATAAAGTTCTGCTTTCTCTTAAGCCCATCTTCGCTCGACTGTTGTATAAGATAGTTCAAAAGCAGAAACTCTTTTTGGTGTTGTCCAGGAAAAGTTAGAGACTGATGAAATACCATGGAATCAGGTTGTCAGCCTTTCAGTAGATAACACTAATTCAATGGTGGGTGCTCACAATTCTTTGGCATCCCACTTCAAAGCAAAAAATCCAGAGACCTATGTATTGGGATGTCCTTGCCATTTGGCGCACATTGCAGCAAGTAGAGCTCATGACGAATTTGCAAAGATTATAGGAATCAGTGCAGAAGAGCTTCTTATTGATCAGTATTACTGGTTTGATAAAAGCACAAAACGGAAAGGGATCCTACTTGAGTACATGCAGTTTTGTAACCAGGAGTATGGTAAGATACTGAAGCATTCTTCTACCAGGTGGCTTTCTTTAGAACGCTGCGTTCAACGCACACTTGAAAAGTATACTGGATTGAAGTCATACTTTTTGAGTGAAGATGCTGGTGATGCGAGATTCAAGAGGTTACAGAAAGCCTTTGAAAATCCACTCACAGAAGTTTCCCTGTTTTTTCACAATGCTTCCATCCCACTGTTTACAAATTTTAACAAACTTTTGCAGTCAGACGAGCCATCCATTCACATAGTTTATGACTCTGTCATAAAACTTGCAAATACTCTTGGAAATCGTGTTATCAAGGTGGAGGTCATGAAGAAACCACTTAATGAAATTAATTTGCAAGATCCAACAATTTATATACCCCTTGCAGAAATTCACTTAGGAGGGACGACAAAGTTTACACTACAGAGGCTACTTAATCAAGGGGAAATATCTCAAACAGCCTACACTCGTTTCTTAACAGCAGCACATGAATATTTCAAGGCAGCCTTCCAATATGTTTTGAGCAAGTTTCCTATTACTGATGAGCTGCTGAAGCATGCAAGATGGATCAACGTTCAGAAACGTAGTCAGGCAAAATGGGAGAGTGTAGAATACTTTCTATCCAGGTTCAAATCAGCCTTGAACACTGTTAACATTGATGAGATGTATGATGAATTTCGTGATTATCAGTCTCTAACAGATGAAGACATTGGTGTGATTGCTTGGAAGGAAGCTAAAGTTGTTGATGGATTAGTTAATGATCAGGAAATTTTCCATTACAGAGTAGACATTCTCTGGTGGTACATGTCACAAATGGTAATTCCTGAATCCTCAGCAAAAAGATTTTGCCATCTTCAGAAGGTGGCAGAGCTGGTTGTACTTTTGCCACACAGTAATGCAGGGGAGGAGAGGCTGTTCAGCATGGTTCGCAAGAACAAAACAGATAGTCGGTCCTCCCTTAAACTGGAGGGAACTCTATCGAATTTACTGGCAATGAAGTTGCAGTACCCAGAGGAAACCTCACCGTGTTTTAAGTTCAACCCTGATGAGAATCTTCTCAGCTCTGCAAAAAAGGCAGCGAAAGACTACAACAGAGAACACTGAGAAGGTAAGGAATACTCTGAAACAAATAATCTGTCGTCGTTTTTTTTATTTGACGCATATTTTTGAAGTCTCCAGGTTTGAGGTCCTAATCTCCAGGTTTCTCTAGGCTTTTTTTTTTAAAACCTCCAGATTTGCATGTGATGGGGGTTGGAAGGTCTGTAGTTGGAAAGCCAAGGAATCAGTTCACTGCAGTGATTCCACCAACTAGCTTATGTGATCCAACCATTTTAAGGAAAACTTGTATTCTGCCAAGAAATTTACCCAAATGTTCCATTTCTGAGCTGGTAGAGAAATGTAAAGAGAACAAATGTACTGTACATGGAATGCTTACAGCTGCAGCAAGTGTTGCCATAGCAACCATGTTACAGAATGGTGACCTGCGAATACCAATGTCTATTCCTTTGAGTTTTAGTGTGAATGTGAGACAGGAATGCCAGCCACCAATATCAAGCAAAGATCTGGGTTGTTTTACATTAGACTGTGGGCTTAAAATCCCTGTGCCAGTTCTGCAAGACATACATGAGCATTTTTGGAAATTTGCACAGAAATGTACACAACAGGTACGGCAAGCAGTTGCAAGCGGAAAACACCATGCATGTTTGAAGGAACTTCATTTATTGGACATTGACTTTGCCAAAAAAATGTACAAAGTCTCTAAAAACAAGAAAACAGCAGGTCGTTTGAATAGGCTATGCCATGTTTCTAATCTTGGAAAACAAACCTTTGGAAAAGAAGGTGAAACGAAGGCTTATGAGTGTAATGGAGTGTATTTTGCTGGTGCAGGGCATAATTTTGGCCCTGTGTTTAGCAACAACTTAGTGACCATTGATGGTCAATTGTTTTGGAGTATTATATATTACAGTAATGTTGTCACTCAGGATGTGGCCACTGAATATGCTGAACTTGTTTTCAAGACTCTAAAAGATGTTGTATAAATACAAGCAGTTATCGCTGCCGTAAGGTGGTTATACATTTACTGTAGGTTCACATAGATAAACCCTTTCACTTACAAGCTCTATACAGTGGGTAATTTTTTTGCACCATCTGCCAGACATTTCCTACAATTTAAGCTCTTAGTATTAAGTGTTTAAATCCAAGAAATATCCTTTAGTTGATAATTTTTTCTGTCTTGTCATCATATTTCTGCTTGAAGTAAATGAATATTGTAAGGATAGATTCCCTTCTGGTCACTCCTGGTAATGAAAGGGTTAAGCTAATGAATATGAAAAAAATGTAGACTTGTGAAAAACTACCATGCATAAAATCAGGTATTGGATAAGTTTCTATATGTTTTACCAAGCCCACGTGGCAGCCAGACATGTCCCTCAAATCAGCTACAGTATTGTTCAGCTAAACCTGTAGTATCGGGTGACAATTTAAAATAAGTAGTGAGACATGCTTTTTTTGTAAACCAAGAAGCAATTTTATGCCTTAAAAAACACAGCTTAGAGCTATTGCACTTCTGTTTGTACATGTAACCCAAAGTTCCCATGATCTAAGGGTATTTTCAAGGAGAGAGCATTGTAAGTTGAAATGCAGAAATCAACAATTTAAAGCTAGCCCACTCTACAATTTAAAATAGTATAGAACACTATTAAATTACACAACAAGAAGTTCCAAATATTTCAGGTTCTCCCAGGGCTTGAGTTAATAAAATATGTTACTGTTCAACAAGTTAATTCTGTAGGGATTTTTTTTTTTTTTTAACAAAGAATAGATTGTATTATTTTATAATTTTTACAGACAATCTGAGTGTTTTAGTTTTTAATCTTCTAAGTCCATTTTAAGTTGCAGTGCAATACTTGAACCAACCCTTTAACTCCCATGAATGACCAAGACAGATTTTCTCCTTACCATATCGATACAATATCAAGCAGACGAGTGATGAGAATAAAGAAAAATATTAATTATGGGATTACTAATTGATCCGATACCAAATTCTCCAGCTAACAGACAGTAAGGAGAATTACCAATGAGATCTAGGGAGTTAAAGGGTTAATGATCAGTTAAGTATTCAAACTTAAATTGTGCTTCAATTAACTTGTCAAATTTTAAAGGTAACAGTATTATTTCTACCAGTCACTAATTGTCAGTGAGTGAGAGAGAGAGATAGAGAGAGAGATACTTTATTAACCACCATTGCAGCCATAGGCTGAATTACGGGATATTTACAAATACTGATGATAACAAAAGAGAGAATAAGAAAAATTTTCTACATCTTATAGACATGGCTAAAAATAAAACTGTTCTTCAAACGCTCGGTTTTACATAGGGGGAGAGTGAAATCACTTTTGCGTCTCAGTGCATATTTACAACTCTTGAGTGATGAAGGATGCAATAAGCGTGCTGTTAGTTATAACTTGTAATATGTAATGAAATAGGTTGTTCATTGTGGTAGCTGGATAAATTTGTTCTGATGTCTCACTACATCTAGTGACTTTGTTGTGAGACAACAGAACAAATTTATATTATCAACTTGTAGTATGTTTAACCATTATATGTGACAAAGATTTGGAAATATATTGATAAAGAAATTAGTTGATGGAATAGAAAACTGCAGTGTGTCCATTTTAATTCTAAATCCAAGATTGTTCTTATGGTGCAATAATGTCAATTATGCTGGGTAAGAAGTGGTTTAAAAAAAGACAAAAATGAGATTGCAATACTACTGCCACTTGAGGTAAGAAGTATAATGTCTTACCCTCATTCTGATTCACTGCTAAAGAAAAATCAAAAAATCAAAAATTGCATTCTCTCCTTCCTTCCCCTCCCCTCCCCCCAGTAATTCAAGTAATTAAATCTTGAATTTGCAAAGCTTGCATTCACAGGTTAACAAAAATAATAATAAGTAAAAAAAATAGTATTAAAAATGGTTTGTTCAGGGAGAGTTTCCATGCTTCCCGCACTTTCCAGATTTCCAACTGTGTTTACTTGCGTCACTCTGCATTGCTGACGTCATTAGTGCAACTAGCATCGCGAGATTTAGCTAGACTCAAAAGTACTAGATAAAAAATAAGGCTTTTAGAATGAGAAATAGAGAGAATATCAGCATCTGCACTACTCTCTTATGGCTAATAGCCTGTAGATCTTTTATGAATGGACGCAGACTGTATAAATATTTATGTAAGGACAAACGAACACAAAAGAATATCTAAAGATCCTGTATCATGGTTTTAGTTTTGTAAAAACTTTTATTGTCTTCTTCTTTTACTGTCTTTAATTATTTAACATCATTGTTATTCTGTTTTATCGATGCCGCCAGAGAAAAAATCTTTGAAAAAATTTCGTAAAATTATGCTCAGCTCCTGAATGAAGTTTCACAAGAGATGCAACTTTTGGATAGCAAATCTGAAGACATTTTATGTCACATCACACGGTGTTACTTCTCAAATACGTAGAAAGCTTTCATCCGAAAAAAATTGAATACCAAAGAGCGCTTCATTTGTTCTGAAAAATATATAGATAGATATCTACATGATCCAACAAAGGCCAGGTTCCAGATAGTGAAGTATAAAACGACTACTCATTACGCTCACCGTTGTTTTCAGAACTTCATCGACGTTTTTGCCTCGGTAAAGCGTATTAAAATACTCTCGATGGCGGATACACGCGAGGTAAAGCATTTACAGCGCTTAAAAGCGTTGTACACAGCTGGGAGATTCGTTCCAAATGCTCTGGACCAGCAAGGACTATGTCACATACACCATGCCGCTTATCGTGGTTATCTGGTGTGTACAAAATGGCTCATTAAACGTGGAAGCAGCCTGACTGCCAGGTAAAATATTTCTTAGATAATCAATCCGTTTATTTTGCTTCATAAAGTACCTGTTTTCAGGTAGACAGAATATTGGTCTTGTACGAAAGGCACTATTGATTTAATTACTCTTTTTTATTTACCAAAATACTGTTCTGATTTTTATCCGTTTAATCTGTCTTCATAAGATTGTAAGCCAGCAATTTAGAAATAGTTTTTAAACTATAGAACTTCTCCGTGGTTTTGGATTCTGATCACCCTTTTTCATTTTAGACGAATAATAGTTTTACTAAGTGCCTAATTGCACGAAACTTTTAATTTGGGCAACTCAGCGTTTGAGCCTCAACCTAATCTTGGCAAATGTCAACGATATCAATTCAGACTTCTTATTATTGTTACGAGGTAGACTTCTGTGTAGGTATAAATTAAAGAAATGCTAAGAAAATAGGCCTCAGATGGGAATATATACATTATTATGATGGAATTGCTGATACCTGCTTTCTTCATTTTAAAGTAGTAGCTTCAAAGGGAAAATTTTTTTTCGGTTTTGAATTAGCATGTTATTTTTCAACTTAACAGGGCTCCTGATCATAACCATTTTTATATAAGTTTGATGAGAATGTACACATCGCTGGTAAAGCTAGATAGACCGGTTTCTATCTTCAATGCCCGCAACAGACTGTCCCTCATTCAACTAGTATTGAACGATTTTTGGATAACGTGAACCCGTTCTGCTTTCTCTACATGATAAAGGTCTGCAGAAGGCTCGGTACCAGCTCATTACGCGGCCGCCGGTGGCCATCTTGAATGTCTCAAGTGGATTCACCGAAAGGCTTCGAAAAGCATCTCTTTAACGGTTCGTAAAATTCAACTGAAATGTTAACAGTTTTCAATAAAATTCTTTCCTTCTTATTTTTTAATGATCAATGATTTCGAGTAGATGAGGCAACGTACAGTTTTGAGGCTACAAATGCGCTCGACAATGACAATGATTACATGTGCTATTTATCACAACAGGACAACAGTGGAGTTACACCACTTTATTTTGCAGGTAAGAGGAAAGCTAGCATAGTTCAAACGATTAACGCTAATACGGCCATTTTACAGTTTTCATAAGACAAGGGGGAAGGGGGCAGAGAAGAGGGAGGCATATCAGAAAGGGTGGGGGGATAAAGGAGAAAACGGATCAAAAAGAATAGGGCTTAACATTTGATTGTTTTCATGATCATTTACCTAACTCTCCATCACTCTATTCATCTATCAATTAATTAATTTACCAATCTATCAATCTGTCAATCTTCTATCTGTCTATCTACCTATCTTTATATCTAGCCATTTGTTCCTTTATTAATTCTTTCATTAATTCATTAATTCTTATAGAGACTCATTCATTTATTCATTCACTCACTCACTCACTCGTTTATTCATTCATTTTTTCTTTCATTCAGTTATGCTCTCATTTATTATCTCTCAGCCCAAGAAGGTCATTTGAACTGCTTGGCGTGGCTCGCAAAGCACTCGGGAACATTTCACCGAGAGATGTCTGTGGATGGTATGACCGCTGTCCATGCAGCAGCTCTTGAGGGTCATTTAGGCTGCCTGGTGTTTCTGCTAAGCTCTACTGGTTGTAGCGCGCTGGCTCGGGACAGGACTGCGAACACACCTTTGCATTATGGTATCATTCTGATACTCTATAATAAAATTATAGATAAGTCACCAATTCTATGATAACAGTTTATGTAAGAGTTCCTTTCTCCTACACAGTAATAAAAGTTACATACGCGGACGACTTCACTTGACAATTTTTTTTCTAATGTGCCTGTTATGTCGGTGTCTACGTTTCCGATAGCATTTTTCCAGGGATGTTTGTCACCAAGCACGACCTTGTGTGTTAAACCCAGTCCTCTGGCCTAGCGTCTATACATTTCAAACAATGGCCAAAAGGACCTCTGCCTTTTTAAATGTTTTTACCGACGAAGCATCTTCTATTTTGTTTCTCTATTCAGCGGCAGCCTGTGGCCGCCGTTCCTGCGTCGAGTGGCTCCTGGGTAACATTAGCAGTGTAGGTAATGAGAGAAATAAACTTGGCTCCAGTCCCTTACATGTAGCTGCACAAAATGGTCATCTAGAGGTGGTAAAACTCCTTGTTCGAGCGTGAGTATTTTTTCGTTGTTCATCATTTTTATTTTATCATTTTCGTTGTAAAGTGGGCAGTCTTAATTCGACTTCCCTGTTACATGGTCGCCTCATTAATAGGTCTTCATGGTCGGCAAATATTTTCCCATCCAACCTGACCGAAGTCGGATGTTTCGTTCGATAATCTATCTCTATGTCGATCGATAGTTAGCCGTTTAGTGATTGATAGCCGGTTGGTAGTAGGTCCACAGTCAGCCGATTGTCGGCCTGTGGTCGGCCAATGGTCGACCAACACTCAACCGATAATGGAACGATAATATCCTAATAATCAGCTGATTCCTCGCCATCTCGACCGAGTGCGTCATAAAATTGTGAGTCAATTGGCAACCGACTGCTGACTGACCATCAACCCGCATATCGTTCGACTATCAGTAGATATATCAACGATGATAGCCATTGATAATGCTTATAATCAGCCTCCAATATCCACATGAACATTTGTATAAGCATACCGCTTTCAATGTCTTTGTGTTACACAGAGGTGTGGCAATCAAACTTCGGGACAGACTGGGTAGAACCCCATTCGACGTGGCTATCGAAAGTGGAAATGGAGCATGCGCAAACTTATTATATAAGGTATTAAAGAAAGAAAGACTAAAGAAATCCATGGGTGACGTCAGCTAATCTATATTCTGAAACTAGCGTGAGCGACAAATTATCACAATTATATCTAAGCGATTCAAAATAACCTGTTCCAGTCATTCATTAAGTAAAACAGAGAGAAATAGCAATCAGCGTGATAGTAGCGGAGGAGTGAAAAAGGGAGAGCAGGTTAGATCAGGTCAGGTAAAGAACGCGACCCGACCCAAACCTCCCTCGGTTTTTCATTCCTCCGCTTCTAATGCGTTGTTTACTATCCCTTACCCAGACCTTCCACGGCTAAGCAGTTGTAAGCGGTTCTGCTATTTCATTTCAGTTACACGGTAGGATCTGGGTTCGAGATTAGGAACAGGCTAAATTCAAAGGGACTTTTGTACCGTTACCTCCAATCTTCCTGCTCGAGACATGTTGGAAACATAGTCAGGGTGGCTTTTTTCGCCACTGTTCTCAATACGGACGCACAAAGCCATTCTCGTTTAAAGAAAACTTTTATCTCATCACTTCTGCGACTGTCTGGAATCTTGTAATAAGATAGTGAAACTAACGATAGATGATATGACAAGCGCACTTCGGGTTACTTTTTTCCGTTCCAAAAAAAATCCAGCAAAATATTCCATTTAATAAAATGAGGTAAGAGCAAACCCTCGCTTGAATCTCAGTGATGTTAGCTTGTGAACATATTCTCATTGTTAGAGCTTCGGCACAAACGCTTCCACGGGAAATTTTGAGGCCTTAAACAAAGCAAGCCGGCAAATGGTCTCTGAGAGGCTTAGCACTGATTAAAATTATTTTCACTGTCAGAACCCCAGCAAACCTCTCCCCGACTCGTCTCGACCTTTCCGTGGGAAAAGAAACACGCGTCCTGCAGCACTAATAATAAGGGCATATTCGCAAGCTAATCTTATGTTTGACTTGATTCATAATTTTGATTGCTCTTCTTTCTAGGCCGAGACCTTCAGCATTCAAGGTATGAATGGCTTAATTTCTGGACACCACAGCCTCAAACGAGTTCGCTTTGAGAGAAAAGCGATCGAACGTGACCGTCGTTCCGAAAAAGCTTCGACTCATCAACAATCACGGCAACTTTCTCCCGATCACAAATTATTAGGAAGAGGAAATACAATGCAAAACCAACATTTATTATACAAGAATAGCGTCGATGCCATTTCAATGAATCATCATAGCAATCTAAGAATGGAAAGTGACGGGAGCAAATCCCCCAAAGGGGTTGCTCCTACGGATCAGAGATACGCCGGTCGGCTATCTCGGGGATTCGACCCTTCTTCCGAAGACTTGCATGTTAAAAGTCACGCAACAAGAAGCAGCTTAATACCTTGGTCACGTGTTTACCAAATGACGCAATCAACGGAGTTATTACCTAATCATCATCAATCAAAGGTTTATTCTTCTTATTCCCTCTCGGACGCAAGTGGCCGGGATGATTCGTCTCCTGAGCGACAATTTACCAGTTCGCAACATTACGTGGTAAGTTTAAGGGGTGACTAACTGTTTTTGCCCTTCCTCGATGTTATGACACTCATAGGCGGCTGGCTGCTTCAAGATTTCAAAGGTTGCATTTGTAGGATCCGGATGGCAATGAAAGTCGTTGAAAAGTTGGCAATTCATGACAAGTTTACTTCAGGTTAAAGGCAATGAGACGCGCAGTAGTGTTTTGGTTTCAATGACTATACCCCTCCCAAACGACTATGAGCCATAAAGATGAGTTATTATATATTAATATTCCTTTGTCGGGCATTGTTGGGCATGTTTGCGGGCTTAAATGGAGAACTTGGCAGGCTAAAATGTATTTTATCTTTCAAATGTATTTATCTATTCAGTATTTTATATCTCACCTAACGCCCAAACATATCTTTACAATAAAAAAAATTATAGTATTTTGTATGACTTTCCGATTACCACATGAAAATGCCCTAAAATATTGCCCCTTGTATGAAATCATTTCTTTAATTTTGTTTGATTGGTTCTTTGTAGGTATACGAGCTACCTTTCCTTACTTTACGCGGAATCCGCGCCAATATACCTAAAAGGCATTTTCAGAAGTTTTGGAAAAAATAGCGGGAGCCTTTAAAAAATGCCCCGAACCATTGGTACCGAAATAGGGCCGAACTAACTTAAACAAAATTACTTTTTGTGTTAATTAATTGAATCTCATCGCAGGTGACAAACTATGAAGATGTTTCCTCGGAGAAACGAAACACATCTTTCTTCTCCAGAATCGTTTCATGGAGAAAAAACAAGGTATTTATTTTTTCATTTTGATTGATCGCTGAGTTCGATGACTTTTGCGTCTTTCCTAACTACGTAGATGTAAGGAAAGGCTGCAGACTGTCATGTGCTGCTTAGAATGATTAGGGAGATTAAAGTGTCTGGCAATTGGTCTTGGATGCGTCTTTGTCATTCCTTTCTACGTCGCGAAGGTGTTCTCAGAATCGGTTACCTGGTCGTCTTCCCGTTTCACCAGCAAATATCGGGACTCAAACCATCAATTGAGATTACTTATCTCTTCATGAGCACCTACGCCAAAGTCATCTATTGCATAACTTGCACTGACTGCAGAAAGACATTGCAATGCATTTGCTCAGGTACTGACATTGATTCTTAAATTCTGTAGGACCTCTTTTCAGGAGACTTTGATCGTTTTGACGACATCGTTGAAACTGGCACAGAGGGAGAAAATTTCATTAAACGACTCTACAAATTCTCAAAAAGGAAAGTGACAAGGTCATCAAGCTTTGCGCTCGAGAGTTTGCCAGATAATGTTCTAAGAGAAAGAAGAAACAGTTTTGTGGTGTCAGGAAATGACGAGTTTTTGTCTGGTATTGTCAGCGACTCAGTTGGAGATCCATGTAAACAAGAGAAAAAAGGTGAAAAACTTGTTCAGCAGACACATAAGGAAGAAACTTCTACCAGTGATGTGTATCGTGCCAAAGGCAACTCCTCGAAAAATGAGAAAACGTCGAGAGATGCTAAAAAGACTCGCAAACGCCATAAGGAAACCATTCCGCGGGAAAACTCCCTGATATGGTGAAAGCGGAATTTATCGCGTTAGCGGCTCAACGCAGGATGATGGAATTTAACTGAGAGAACCAATCCAGTCTCGTCAGTTCCAAATTGGTCATTTTTTACAAGGGCTGTATCAGAGAAATAGGTGTTTCTCTGTCGTTCCTGTAACAAAAGAATGTAAAATGACAAATGGCCAACTGCATTACATAAGCAATAGTTTTGTGAGATCAAAAATTCAAATGTAATGGGAAAATATTAATAAAGCCATGAAATAATTTCTTTTTGCAAGGTCTTGAATTAGCTTAGGTTCGTAATTACCAAGAGATTATAAACTGTTTGTAATCTCTTGCGAGAGAAATCTCTTGTAATTACTTATTTGAGGAAAAAATCGAAAGTATTGCGAAAGTACCACAAATGTTTACTTAAAGACTAAAAATTACAGCATACTTGGTTTGGTATCGTATTCAAGATTCGCAGTAAAGAATTGGTCAAATTCTCTTGCAAACGCTGCTTAAATGATATACATCCGGGTAACTTTTCTTTCTCGCCTATTCATGTGTTGTCGAAAAGGAAAAATACGTTCATACACTCCCTATGATTCTCTAAGGAAAATTCAAACGAAGTAAGATCAATGTGACCAAATTTTTTGTGACCAAAAATATAATGGCCCAAGAACAATCTACATTGGTAAGGCATATATCTATGCCTAGCACGGGGGGATTAGTCGTCACCGACAGAGTGAGAAGAGGGGGGGGGGAGAGACTTTAAAAAACTGATTGCCAATGAACTGCCATTATAACTGTAGTATAACTGCTTAAGTGATTATTAAGATGTGCGCGTCCTGATTGGCCAGGAATGCGTCATAATTCGTGGCATTCATCTCGTTAAGTTCACCTCGTTAAATTCTGTTAAATTCTAGTGGAGACTGGCTGCTTATTTCGATCCGAGTAATCAAAGCAATTGGAACAAAATGGTTTCAAAAGAAACACAAATTTACAACAGAATTGAAAGCAATATCCAAATATCCTGACCAAAACAAGCTTGCTGAACAAAAGATGAATTATATTGTAAAAATATTCTGCAGTTTGAATGCAATAAGCTCCACGTGAAAACGCATCTGTCATTTGCTTTCTCCCTCAAGTGCCTATAGGAACCGTGTAATCCGGAATTCCGTAAGAAAAAACATTTCTCCAAAGCTTTCTCAGCCGATGTGCTTTCTTACGTGGAGTTTATTGCATTCAAACTGCGGAATCTCCCGCACTGCAGAGGCCACAACGTGCTTTCTGCTCAGAACTTCCAGAAGCTTTGGCAAATGGAATGGAGCAGACACTGTGCAAGCAATTTTTCCAAAACCGAACAAACGCTGAAATGACAAACTCATGCCATTTGTCGCGCTAGACCGGTTCGTATGAACGAAGAGCGATGCCGTAACACCGGCTGGCGTCAGCCGGGCTGAAAGCTCTGATCTTTTCTGAGAATGAGGACAGCTGGGAAGTTTTGAAAAGAACTAGTTTTTTCGAAAATAGATTAAGAAGGCAACAAATAGTAAAAGAAAGGAAAATAAAGCGAACTATGGAATAGCGCTTTATGCAATTGTCAGCAATTTCGCTCTCGTTTGACTGACTTAACTAAAGAAAATCAAACCTGCCAAAGTCTTTCGTCTGTTCCACTTCAAAGTTTGGGAAAATTTTTGGAAACTTTTTAGCATATTTTCCAGGGGATCACTCGCTATCACTCGGGAATCTGTGTCTTTTGAAACTATCAGCGATCTGTGCAGGCTTAACTTAAAACATAAAGCTGAAATATCGAAGGGCTAATATATATAAAAACGACTAAAATATAAAAGGACTAATTTAAAAACGCTTTCGTAAAAAGATAAGTCTTCAGTTTTTTTCTTGAAATCGTCCAGACTGTCACAAGATCTTATTCCTAGTGGCATGTCATTCCACAACTGTGGTGACGCTACTGAAAAAGAACGAAAAAACCATAGTTGCGCAGATCATATTTAACATCAAACAGGCGATGGCCATCAGCAGATCTTAAGTTGCGGCTAAGAAAACTTCCCCTTTATACCATCTTCAGTTCCTTCAGGGGAAACCAACATGTTCGTGGATGATAAAATGATATCGTGTGTGGCTGAAAATGGGGATCAAGCAATACAACAGCTAAACAAAGCACTGAAGGAGCTTTATCCCTGGTGTCTAAATAACAGGATCGCACCATTCCCTAGAAAGAGCGAAAGTATGCTCTTATCTAAAACTAGCGCAGTGGGGCCGATTCCACCCGTCACCATCGGCGGTTGCTTTGTCAAACTGGTTATCAAATCGAGGTTACGCGGTGTAACTGTAGACGACGGGTTGACATGGATACCGCAGCTATCTGAAGTTCAAAAGAGTTTTGCCAATAAAAATAATCCACTAATAATATAGAAGTTCCGGATCAATATCGGTATCTGGGCAACTGCCCACCTACCCCTTCCCTAACTCAACAACAGTCAATGATAACAAGCTAGGGTTGATGTTGGGTTAGGGGAGGGGTAGGTGGGCAGTTGCCCAGATACTAATATTAATCCGAAGTTCCGACCTAAGAATGTTTTAGAACAATTTTACTTTAGTATTATTTTTCCTTCAATAACTTACGGCTATATTACATGGGCAAACTGCAGCAACTCTGAACTATATAGGTCAATTGAAAAACTTCACGGCTGGCTGAGCAGTGAACTTACTCTAAAACTTAGGAAATAACACCTCCTATGAAGACATTCTAAAGATAGCCGAATGGCATTCCTTAGCTTACATCTTCAAGACCAATATGTTTAAGCTGGTGTATGATGCCTACAGCGATAGATTACTGTACAACAAAGTGACAAAATTGTAACCAAGAGAAATACCAAGTACTCGTTCAGAGGATCAGAAATTATTGTTGTTCCAAAATTTCAGGCGCTATTCTCTGGAATACAATTACATTCAAATACCAATATCAGCAAATTTACGTATTTTTTGCCAGCTGGCGAATGTGGTGCAAATTTAGATCACCAAAATTGTTACATATTTGCTCCTTTGGCAAACCCGATTAAATCCATTTTTCGTGCCGTGTAACCCCGCTATCGAACTACTCAGGGAAAATGATTAACTATTAAACATTTTAATTTGGCACTCTTCCCCTACATCATGTCTGACTAAAGTATCCTTTGTTGGAACACATACATATTGAGGTGGATGCCATACTTCAAAACCCACATTGTTTGTGATACTTATTCCGTTCTTACTCGCCAGCATGCCAACGTAAACATCGTCCAGTCTGAAGAACGGCAAAGAAGAGAAAGTGTCAACAAATGCACGTACAACATCGTGAGATAAAACGTATCCAAAACCGGGGCAAAAATCTGGATATCTTGTCTCGTTATATTCCTCGTAAGTTACCATCCATTTGCCTTTCCTATGAGGGCCCATGTTTGCATAAAGCAAGCCAGTGTAAAGCTTTTTCTTCGACGTGGTGGTCGCGTTCAAGAAAGAGAGAACTCTTGGAATATGTAAAAAAACGTCGTCATCTATCTTCAAAAGAAACGAGAAATTGCAATGTGTTACTGCCCATTCGAAGCCCATTTGTATCTTTCGGGTTTAATTCCGGTAGTGGTCATAATAGCTAGCTCGCACAAGGTCTTTATGAGCTTCATCTTCCTAAGCACTCGTCAGACTGAACTTTTATATATATGTATATATGTGTATATTTATATTTATATATATGTATATATATATGTATATATATGTGTATAAATGTGGGGGTAGAGTCAACCTTGGCATAAAGTGCTCAATGCTGTGGTAGCAGAGCTGAGTATATATATAAGTGAAAGAATCAAAGAGGACACATCGATTCTCTGTTAGTCTGAGTAACAGAGAATCGATGCATCCTCTTTGATACTTTCACTTATATATATATATATATATATATATATATATATAATTTATACAATTAAATAAATGAAATTAACCAATGCCTTTGTTATTATTATATTTTTGAAATACAAATTGCTATTATTAAAAAGAAATAAAACCTTTCTTAATTGAACATGAACCTGAAACCCTTTGCTTATTACCAAATGTAACAATGCCTGCTTTAGTTTCTGCTGATTTGTCATAAAGAGTCATTTGATGCTCATAGCTTGTGTGCTGTGCTATCAAATAGGCAGTGTTAGGTGCACTACCAAGGAACAAGAAGATATTCTTGAAAAAAGTGATTCCAATGTAGTATAAGACTAAAATGGCTAGAAAGTAAAATGCAAGACAGACTGTAATAAAAATTTGGCAAAGTCGATTAAATATGCAAGCTGTATTTCAAGTATTTTCTAAGCCTCCTAAGATCCTACCAGTCAGAGGTTTAAGACTAAATAGGAAATAACAAAATGTAAATGTATTAATGAAAAGGTGATTCCTTGGAGTGTAAGACTAATTTGAAGTAAAGAAAAGTCAAATGTGGAGCAAACCGCAGTAAAAATTGGGCAAAGTTGACTAAATATGCAAACTGACCTCGAGCTAGTTGTATTTTATAAGCCTTTTAAGATCCTACCAGCTAGAGGTAGAAGACCAAATAAAAAATATAGATGTAAACGTACTCTTGTGAAAAATTATTCCAGGGAGTGTAAGACTAATTTGGAGTGCAGAAAAGTCAGATCTGCTGGAAACCGTATTAAAAATTGGGCAAAGTCGACTAAATATGCAAGCTGTACTTCTAGCCGGTAGTATTTTCAAAGCCCCTTCAGATCCTACCAGCTAGAGGTACAAGACCAAATAAGAAAATAAATGTAAACGTACTCTTGTAAAAAGTGATTCCAGGGAGTGTAAGACTAATTTGGAGTGCAGAAAAGTCAAATGTGGGGCAAACCGCAGTAAAAATTGGGCAAAGTTGACTAAATATGCAAACTGTACCTCAAGCTAGTTGTATTCTATAAAGCCTCTTAAGATCCTACCATCTAGAGGTAGAAGACCAAATAAAAAATATAGATGTAAACATACTCTTGTGAAAAATTATTCCAGGGAGTGTAAGACTAATTTGGAGTGCAGAAAAGTCAGATGTGGTGGAAACCGTAATAAAAATTGGGCAAAGTGGACTAAGTATGCAAGCTGTACCTCTAGCCGGTAGTAAGCCCCTTCAGATCCTATTTGCTAGAGGTAGAAGACCAAATAAGAAAATAAATGTAAACGTACTCTTGTAAAAAGTGATTCCAAGGAGTGTAAGACTAAATGGAGTGCAGAAAAGTCAAATGTGGAGCAAACCGTAATAAAGATTGGACAAAGTCGTCTAAATATGCAGGCTGTAACTCTAGCCGGTAGTATTTTATAAGCGCCTTCTGATCCTACCAGCTAGTGTACAGGACAAAAGAAATTTCATCTTGGGGATCTTTTTAACCAGTAGTAATATGACAAGGGCATTATAGTGACGATACTATTCATAAGTTTTGTTTACCTTTGCAAGCGTTGATCTTTGCGGCTACGGTGTTAAGCCAAAAGTCTGCTGAACAAGAAACTGAAGATCGACGAGGGTGAAGGAAACAGGGATAGAAAATTTGGCGAAATTTCCTTGACTTAAACTCAACAATGTATTCTTCACAGGTAAAGCATCTAATAATGTTCATGTCTGGTTCAATCACGTCGCTTGATTGTTGATAAATAGCAAATAGTGTTTCTGGAATAGTCCGCCATATTGGAATAGCCGACAATTTCCGATTATCACCCGACTCGGAAACTCGTCACTTGTGCTCCTCTGGCTTACCTCTAGCCGGTGGGATTTAGGCACAGTCATTCTTACCATCAAAACAGTCACGTTTGCATAGAAAAACAAAAATACGAAAAGACCGTAATTGGCGTAGCTGCCGAAACGTCCGGAAAAAAAACCTTGAAACGAAATTCTTGTGCGGGGTAAGTAGCCTTTCCATCCAAAAACTGGGAAAAAGATGACATCCACCCATTGGATCCCCCCAACTCACCCTTCTGCCAGAACAACCTGGATATGTGCACTCGGCTTTTTGAGGACTAAGGTATCCCGTTTCAACCAGATAAATATGAGGGGCTGTCCACTTGCTTAACGGTGCTCAGTATTGAGGTGGATTCACTTGCCCTTCAGGCTC
>NC_089314.1:4404619-4447119 GCF_036669915.1 Pocillopora verrucosa
TTCGGAACGGGTTGCTCCACGAATTCTATAGCTTGGAAGCGTTGAAAACTTTGAAAAATTGGAATACCTCAGATGTTGAAAAAATCACGGATCTTGATGAGCAGAACTTGGATGTTGACAGAAACAACAACAAGCAAAGCACCACATTGGATAAAGAGAAGGATATTCAACGAAACAACTTGAACTGTGAATTTCTCAGCTATTTCTAACACAATTTCTTGTGTTAAATATCGTGATTGTAATCAATACTTGTAAACAACTTGATATTGCTAGCTTTATCACTGCTATTGTTGTATTATCATTCTATTTACCGATGTCACGCAAATTTCGTTAACCGGCACACCAGGACATATTTTCGTTAAC
This sequence comes from Pocillopora verrucosa, assembly GCF_036669915.1. NCBI lineage: Eukaryota > Metazoa > Cnidaria > Anthozoa > Scleractinia > Pocilloporidae > Pocillopora > Pocillopora verrucosa. Next base: position 4,404,983 of record NC_089314.1, read on the forward strand.
CGGTACACCAGGATATAGAATGTTGGTTTGCACTGCGCATGGAGTTGCACGTGCTTGGTAGAGGACATGTTAAATTCTCTTGATAACTGTGATATACTAGAAAAAGTTATCAATTTGACTAAAGTACATGAACATAATGATGTTCTAGTGTCAATAAAAGTATAGGAATTCAGATCTTGTTATGCAAAGTATGTATATTATAATTGTAGTCGAGTTGTATGTGAATGTCATTGCTACAAACGTGATCGTGAACCAAGCAGAGTACCAGTTAGCATGTTGAAACGTCTCTCTCAGAAAAGCAGAAAATTACAGAGTTGTGTATGAAGCCGATTGAGGAAAAACCTACCCAAATGATCGAAAGTTCATCGTCTTATTAAGAATGTTGCAACACGAAGGAGAAGTATACACAAAACAAGTGTCAGGCTTGTACAAGAAATGAGAAGGAAACCAATTTTTAGAACAAGAAAAGTCAATTCTGCAATGAGATATGTTAACAAGTCAAATACAGCTAAACATGGAAAGAAAAATATTTCAAATACTTAAGGTTGTTTTCGTGTAATTTCCCATATAATGAGGACAAGAGTCTAACTCATAGAGGCAATTGTACAAAGTACAAGCTTTGTAATGATGTAGAGGAAAACCCTGGTCCTGTTATGCACCATGTTAACCCCAGTAAAACAATAGTAGCACCATATAGTCAAGGGGATGTTATTGTATTTGGGCAAAATGCAGGACAACAATGTGTTGCAATGAGTTTGTGTGCTTTAATATACCACAATATGAAAGGAATAAGTAACCCTGGTCACTTGAAACAGATAATGCATATTGGCAATCAACTATACAGCAGTTTGTCAAAACTATCAAGACAATCATTTTCACTGCTAACAGAATTACCAACAATGCTTATAGTATTGCAGGAAAATTACCAGCTAGAATACAGTGCGAGTTACACTGATAATGTCCATGGTGAGACTGCTATTATGGGATATCAATACTGCATAGGCCTGAAAATAGCTTTTGAGTCACTGATATCAGAACAATACAGATCGCTTATTTTTACAGTTGGTTGTATTGCTGTCAGTATTGTTTATTGTGCTGACAATCGCCATTTTAAAGTGTTAAAAGTATGGTAAAAGTCATCCTGAAGGGACATGCATACTATTAGATAGATCATTTGCAGACAACTTAGTGCAATACTTTCAAAGTTTATGATGTGTATAAACTGAAAGGTTTACATACTACAAAATATGACATGACCGCGAGCAACAGTGTAAAAGATGTATTAAATACACCATCAGATCAACAGAATTGTTTCAGAAACCACCACTGCTTTGCAAAAGCTCTTTATTCTATGTTACTCAATCATTTCACCTTGTGGTTACTGGAACTCAAATACTTTAGATGCAATTATTCAAAATGGATCTCGGCTTAACAATACAATGCAAAGTGAACATCACTTAGCATCTATTTATATTCCTAACAGTGTTACATTTTTGGCATGAAAATAAATGAAGATGTTTATAAACTAAGTCACAGAAAATTAACTTAATTAGCTGAAAGCAGGATATCTGTAACGGCCTTGGTTTTAAGGAACAATGGGAAAACAGAATTTTTAATGTGGATTTCAAGTTACTGTCTAGCTTGTATTTATCATACTACAGTAAGATTGCTTTCACTTCTAACATATGAAGATGGTAATTCACCTGCAATGAAACACATAAAACACATCAGTGGTGTAAAAAAACTTGTAGAAGGAATTCATATTATTCAAAATAAACAGCAATGTCAGACTACAGAGTATGATATACAATTTATTTGCTGTTCTTGTGAAATTAGTGAAAATGAAAGGAAAAATATGGTGAGAAAACACAGAAAAAAACATCTGTATGACAGCAAGAGATTCAAAAGAGGTATTCAACAATGGATCCAACAAAAAAGAAAGAATTATCTCGCAAACGCAGACAAAATTACCGATCTTTAGATGGTATAGAGAAAAAAATTATTTCACAAACATAAAGAAACATATTAATCCATGGATGCGACAAAGAAGAAAGAATTATTTCAGAAACGCACAGAAGAATACGAATCAATGGATAAAGAAGCTAAAAGAGATCTATTAAATAAAAGAAAAGAAAAATCAAAGACAAAGCCACATCTCTTGAATCATGTATTAAACACTTTAAGAGGAAAATAAGAGAAGGCCCTTATTACATATGTACTGTCTGTAATCGAATACTTTATAAAAACTCAGTAATGAGGTGCATAAACAACAAGTACCCCTACCAAACATTTTTCAGTGTTCAACAATCATTTGATGGTAAAGAATAAATATGCAAGACATGTCATTCAAAAGTCATACAAGGAGAATTACAGGCTGTTGTGAATATGTATGTTGATGAAACACCCACACAACTGACTTCGCTAGAAAAACTAGAACTAGTACTAATTGATTCACAATTTTCGATCCTCTAAAGCTCCTTAGTTTTTGTTTCTACTTTTTTTTTATTGCTTTTTTTTTATGTAAAGTTCCTAAAATTGGAACTTTACGTACTTTTTATAGCGACAAAACATAGCTTAAAGGCTGAGCAAAGAACAAAACGTGACACATTTAGTTTGCTAGTTTGTATCTTTTCTCACATGGCTTCATGTTAAACAAACAGATACCGGCTTGTGATCACTGCAGGTTTAAAGATTCCAGAATGCCTACAGAATGAGCGTTATTTCGTATACTGGTATACTGATATGATCAATTTCAGTACGACCTCATAAATCGCTATTCACCGGATAAGCACTATCAACACCAATTGAGTTATCCACTTCAGTGTGGTTTATCCAATGCATAGTGCTATCTATCCCCTCGAATGAAGGGGCCTGATTGACAAAAATTCTTAAGTGTTCCGTAGAAAATCGCCTAAGAAAGCTTAAGGCAACACCTTTAAAGCGTCTCGTTCGTCTAAATAAGAAACCTACGGTAGGACGACCCATTGCTGCCTCTCACTCGTACATTACTTGGCCTATAAGTATTTTTGTTTATGAACTTCTTACGATAAACTTACACATGCCTTCTATGTTTGAAGATTCTACTGAGTTAATCGAATTCGTTGAAAACACGGGTTTGACTTCAGTTCAATTGTTCTCATGTCATCGCCGACCTTAATTCCTTTTCACCCGATGTGGATATAAAGAAAGTTTTTGCAGCCCCTGATCTCCTCCTTCGTAAGGCCCCTGTGCTCGTTATTCCATTACTGGTTCAGGTCGCTAGACTTGTGGCTGAAAATGATTATTCATCTTCGAAATTTGTTTCAGGTATATTTCATCAGAAGTATGGTATGTTTGGTATTGCCATGCATGGGTAAAGGGGGTAACTTTCTAAAGCAACTGTGGTGCTGCGTCGGTGGGAGTGTGTAACAGGGTAATTTAGTCTTATCAAATGTGTTGATAACGTAAATTAGCCATCGTAAAGAGTTAATAAGCTGACGTTTCGAGCGTTAGTCCGTCTACATTTCCAAGGGTACACCGTCTGTTTGCTGTTACGGTAGCGACGAGGAAAAGAATACATCATATCAACTGTTCGATATCCAGGACTGACAATTCTTCGAAAGTAGAATTAGTGTGTAAGAAACCTATTTAGGCACTAGATAAAAAATTACAGTCTCAAACCGCCTAAGAAAATGAGCCACAGTAAAAGGTCCAATTCAACTTACAGGACAACAATGAGTTCTTTCTCTACGAAACATCTTTCTCGAAAAGGAAAAAGAGTTAAGAGATTAAAATGATTTTTTCGAAAATATATCAGCGAGCTATGAATAGGAGGTCAGAAGTGTCAAGAAAGAATTAAAACTGGAAAACAATATCAAACAAGAGCGAAGTCTTTTCTGTCAACCTGCATGCTGCTTCATTCGTTCTTATGCCATCCTATGCCTCATTTTGAATCTTTGACGGCTCAGGGCCTGTGCGACAATCCAAGCGTAACGATGTAAACACAGTCCTTCAAGATCGCAAAGAGGAGACAGTAGTTCAAGTACAAGCGCTTTCGCGTTATCATCCATCCTGAACCACCTAATAACTTCATCCCGTCCTCTGTAGCGGTTAGCACACTCAAGTCAAGTGTAGCAAGTTTCTTAAGAAGTCCTATTCGGGGCCTTCACTTCATACTTTCATACTCGCCTTTGGAAGCCCAATACTTGCAGACTTTTGGCCAGTCTTTTTGTTACCTTCTGGGTTTTTAATTTTTTTAAGCATTCTCCCTAAAACTCTGAATCAAAACGTTGCGACTTTTTCTTCACCTTTCCGCCATTTTGTTTTGTTGTGCTTTGGCCGACTTCAATCAATTAAATTTCAACATTTTGCACTGTTTCGGATTAATTCAAATGTTCTCGGCCGATGACCATGCTGATATTTGTCCAAGGACAGGTATATTATTTTAAAATTTCAATCTAATAATTTAACTGTCAACTGCTTAACTGTCGAACAGGGAGCCTTAGGCCTCTTTATCCAGATAAAAGTGAAGAGATTGACAGTTTACCTTTAGGCCTCTACATTCTCCTTTCCAGCACCATAGGAAATGTATTGAGAACAGAATGGAGAATACTTGTACTAATATTAGGTTGTAAAGGGTCAAATAACTTAAAATTTGCTGTCTGTTGTAACGCGAAAATATCAAACAAGAGCGAAGCCTCTCTGTCAATTTGCATGCTGCTTCATTCGTTCTTATGCTATCCTATGCCTCATTTTGAATCCTTAAGCTTGAGGCATGTGCTGCAATCCCAGCGTAACGACGTAAACACAGTCTTTCAGGATAGCAAAGAGGAAATAGTTGAAATGCAAGCGCTTACGCGTTATCATCCATCCTGAACCACCTAAAAAATTTGATCTTGTCGTCAAACAGATCAGACCTGCCCTTCTGTAGTGTTCAGCACAAATTTCTTAAGAAGTCCTATTAAGGGCCTTCAGTTCATACCTTCATACTCGCTTTTGGAAGCCGAATACTTTCAGACTTTTAGTCGATTTTTTTTTTGCTTTGGTTATTTTTGGGTGTTTTTGTTTTAAGCATTTTCCTTCAAACTCTGAATCAAAACGTTGCGACTTTCTCTTCACCTTTCCGGCATTTTGTTTCGTTGTGCTTTTGCCGACTTCAATCAATTAAATTTCAACATTTTGCACTGTTCGGGATTAATTTACGTCATCTCGGCCAATGAACATCCTAATATATTTGCAAGGAGAGGCATATTTTGTTAAAATGTCAATCTAGGTGTCGCTTTTATTTAACTGTCGACTACTTAACCGTCAAACAGGGAGCCTTAGACCTCTTTGTTCAGATGAAAGTGAAGAGATTAACGGTTTAACCTTCAGGCTTCTACATTCTCCTTTTCAGCACCTTAGGAAATGTATGGAGAACAGTATGAAGAAAACACATACTAATATTAGGTTGTAAAGGGTTAGATGACGTAAACTTTACTGTATGTTCCTACGTAACGCCAGCAAGCCGCCGCACATGTCGACTTTATGGGCATTGACAATTTTCTCGGGTTTGCCGGTAAACGATGATCAGAATACATGGAAAAAGAGTTTTGGCGGTTTTAGCCTTTTTGATGGCAATCTATGTATTTTTCCAACTAGGACTTATACGGAGTACCCGTTCCTCCTTCTCTGACATTGTTCGTGAACAACTGGATGTCGAAAACGACGTGCGGCAGACGCCATTACGAGAACTGAAAGTGAATCACACGACAACTCCTACTTCGCAAATCAATTACAAATCATTTCTTACAACCAGGAGATCTTGTATGCAACATTACGATCTTCTTATCATTATCTCATCCGCTCCAAGTAATTTCGGAAGAAGGAATAACATTCGTAAGACATGGGCATTCGAAAGATCCGCAAAACCAAGATGGACGTCCGTTTTTCTGGTCGCTCAAACACGGGATGAAACAGTTTCAAACGTGTTGCTTGACGAAGATGAAGCTCTTAAGGACCTTGTACGAGCTAGCTATTATGACCACTACTGGAATCAAACCCGAAAGATACAAATGGGCTTCGAATGGGCAATAACGTATTGCAATTTCTCGTTTCTTTTGAAATTGGATGACGACGTTTTCGTGCACGTTCCAAGAGTTCTCTCCTTCTTAAGCGTACCCACCACGCCGAAGAAGATGTTTTACGCTGGTAATCACTACACAAATCCTGTTCCTTTAAGGGAAGGTAAGTGGAAGGTAACTTACGAGGAATATAACGAGACAAGATATCCAGACTTTTGCCCCGGTTTTGGATACATTTTGTCTCACGATGTTGTACGTGCATTTGTCGACACTTTCTCTTCCTTGCCGTTCTTTAGACTGGACGATGTTTATGTTGGCATGCTGGCGAGTAAGAACGGAATAAATATTACAAACAATGTGGGTTTTGAACTATTGCATCCACCCCAGTATGTATGTGTTCCAACAAATGATACTTTAGTCAGGCATGATGTAGGGGAAGAGTGCCAAATGAAAATGTTTAACTTAGCCATTTTCCCTTGGTAGTTCAATGGCGTGGTTAGTACATACGTATATTTAGATGTATTCTTGAGTGAGTGATGTTTCCCTGTTAAATATCCGTTGTTCGTTTGAGCTTTCTTGTTTTGAAAGTGCATTGCTCGAAGAACCAGGACATTGGATAATTACCAGTAATCAAGCTGAGTGTCAAAGAATGTTGTATATCTGCCACTATCAGCAGTAGATATCGAGAAACGACCATCGCAGTTTATTATTTTATGGGGAATGTTATAGAATATCATTTATTTTTCCTTAAAAGTGCACAAAAGTGACATGTTGAGAGGCTTGTTGGATGACTTAATAAAGTTTGTATTACAATGTTTTGAATGTGCTTTGCTCGAAGCGTCAAAATCAGTGAATGTGATGTAAGATTTAGCTCTTACCGACCTGAGAGCAATCAAGACTTTATATCCTTTGATCCAGAGACATACAGGGTTAAGAAGCAAGAGACATGGAAACATTTATTTCAGAAATGTAGTTGATATGATGAACTTTTCTATCGGGTTTTTAACCAATGTTAAAACATTGACTCATACATGTAACCAAATATTACTCTATGACGGAACTATTCCGTTTCAGTGTAAAATAGAAACTTTCACGCTGCCACAGAGGTCAAATAATCTCTAGGCTTTTAATTTTACTTTTGCCAGTTGAAACAGAGTTCTAATCATTATGCTCTGTAATGCTGCCTAAAAACCTGGCTTTGATGTAAAAAGATGTTGGTTAGAGTGTTTATGTTGTTTCATATCAATTCAATTCAATTTTATGATACTGTTATATTTACAGCTTGACATCTACTGCTCGTAGATAGCAACAACTAGTCGAGGCGAGCAGTAGTTTCACACATATTAAGAAAAACTTTACAGTAACAAATCACAGAAAAGAGATAAATATTCACTTGATAGTTATGCTCAGTAATGCTTATTGAAAACCTGGATATAATATAAAAAGATGCTGGTTAGAGTAATTTAGAGTAATTAGCATGATTTCTCCGGCTATTGACAGGTTGCTGTTCTGTGGACACAATCGACGCGGAACCGAGAGAAGCAAGCTCAGGATATTTGAAATTGATTTATTGATTATATGATATCAAACTCCAGGTAAAAGCATTTATTCTTTTCATCCAAAATTTTTCTGCCCAAATATTACTTTGGGATACAAAACAAAACCATATAGCACAACGTACGGCACAAGCTATCAGCGGTCTTCTCTTTTGTGCGGACCTTTGTGAGAACAGTATAACATCGAACTGGATCTAAATTTAAGCGATTATTTCTTCACTTCAGAAGCCTAAAACCTTCATTTCTCCCTCAGCTTCCTGACATGGAGAGTTTATATTCTGATTTTGGAAAAAATTCAGCTCTACAGCGATGTTTAATGGGTGATTCACCGCGAAATGTGGCCAATTCCGGCATTTGTTTTGATACCACGAATCACGATGGATGCCGCCTACTTTTCGAAGGCAATTTGGTTATTAGAAAAATTCTGAAGTGAGCCATGAAGCCGGGCTGCAAAGCGGGTAAGCTGTATTTATGACGAAATCTGCTCCAGTGGTTCGATTTTGGTGTAGGCGAAAAAATCGCGAATGCTCGTACATGTGCTGATTCAAACGGTCATAACTTTTGAAAAATCGAAAACGTACAGGGGTTTTTGCATATTTTTGCCTATAAAGGTCTAAACTTAACGGCTGTGTAGGATAGAATCGTCAACCAGGTCCCAAATCCCAAAACTTAGCGTCTAAATCAAGGTTATTTACGGCCATCGGCCGATGGCGATTTCTAGTGGTCAGAATATGCTAAAATTCGCCTTTTCAAATTTGTTGAGAGGGCAAATTCTAACTTTCTTGGCAAACTAGAAAGGTTTTTAAGCAATCTGATATAAATTCTGTGGCTTAACTATGCGAATCAAATATTTTACAACGTTACAAAATATGCCTATTTTTCAATTTTCGAGACGTTGCGACGGTCCCTACGGACTGGGAAATAATTATGGCCCGTAATGCAGTCAGAAAAATATTTCGAATCAAACCAAATCTAATTTAGGTCTTTCCTAGGTAAAGTCTTTCTGTTAACAGAGTTTCAGGCAAAATTATTTTTGACGCAAAATTGACCGGGTGGAAATAAGAGAGACAGCCTCTTAAAACGTGAGCAGATACGAAAATCCTCAAGGGAAAAACAAAATAGACATTCGAGGTTTTAAAGATTGATTCACGCTCAGTTAGATTGTAAGCTTACGTACGGAAATAAAAATCAAACACAGCTAACACTCATATAGTATATAAAGTTCAGTGTTCGAAAACAAAACAGAACAAAACAGAAATGATGAAAAATATAACCAAACTGGCATAACTGTTAAAATTAATTCTAATCATGACGGTGTCTGAGCGAATATGATCATGCTGAAGTCCATCGCGGCTCGCTCATCATGGCGATCTCCGGTCATCACAGCAAGCCTCAGAAACTATATCGGCCGCCCTTCGAGTGAAAAAATAAGAGCTTGCTCTGATATCCTTTCCGATGCGTTGAGTGGAAAGTCACATCTGTCATTGCAGCCGAGTTTTGCGACGCTGTCATCCCGAGCGATCTTCATGTTCCGGTGAATTCGGCTGTCGTTCATTCAAAAAACACTCGCCCTGAACAGTTTGTTTTCTACCTTTTCATATGAAAAAACTCGCGTGTTTTTATGAGCCATAATTCGGCTGAAGTTCACTGAACATTTCACTTCAAGATTCTGTATTAGAGCCTTAAAAAATTCAGGCAAAAGTGTTAAATTCGACCTACCGAACTATTTTAGTTTGTAAACTATCGCAGAAGGTGAACTTTGATGGTTTTTTAACTTTGATGGTTTGACACTTTTGACAGCTTTAGTCTTGTACAGCCAATCAGATTATTTGAACCATTCTAACAGGGATTCTGATTGGCTTATTGTAGCGTGCTTTATGAGAGTATAGAGCATGCTGACGACACTGTTGTTCGCTTTGGAAATAAAGTTTGTTTTGAAAATTGAAAGTAATGCTCGGGGAATTTAATGGATTCTTTATTATAAAACAAATAGAGAAGCCTTGGCTGTGCTCTGTTCTGTTATAAAGCACTTAGGAAGCGGCTAGAGCACTCAAGAAGTGGGGAGAAACACTCGACTACGTCTCGTGTTTCTCCCTACACTTCTTTCGTGCTCTAGCCGCTTCCTGCGTGCTTTATAACAGAACAGAGCACAGCCAAGGCTTCTCTATTTGTTAAGTAGGGGATGAGATATGAACATTGAAGGCACTATTGCCCAATGCAAATCTCTTCTTTTACAAGGAAAGCAAGTCAATGCTGAGAAGGTGGATAGTCTTATTGAGGCAGCGAGCACGTTTTCAGAAAAAATATTCTCGGATTGCGCCTTCATCGAGCTTCCAAAGCAGTACAAGCGGAAATTAAACGAAAGGAAAACAAGCAGTGAGTAAATATGGAACAGACGGAAGCTTTCATTCCATCTAAACAGTCGATCCCTAAAATCATCTGTCAGTAAATTCTCAGCACACAAAATCCATTAGATCTGCAATCGTGAAGGAAGAGTGTCTTTCTCTTGCTCTCCTTGAAGTAAAGACAGGCCAAGTCGGTCTAAACAGCGACAACAGAGGTTATGCCGGCAGAAAACACTCAGTACTCTTGCCACAGAACCGATTTAAAGAGCCTAAACAGCAGGAAAAAAAAGGCATTCCAGAAGCGAGGTAGTTCTACGTCACCGAAACTATTCCGTCTAAATAACCTACGGGTCAAGAAAAACCTCGAGCTTTGGCTAAAAACGCCAAATGCAAAGGTTTCGACCCTGGAAAATAGACAACCGTCGTGTTTCTCTCCGTAAGCGTCAGTCCATGGTTTTGGAAATGGGTCTTAGATTTAGACCTCCGCTAAGGCATCCGCCTGCGGCCCAGTTTAATATACAAATCAGAGACAGTCGAATCCAAATGCTCACACGATTAAATTCCTTCCCGTCGATAACAAGCTTAGGCCGGCGCTTCTGTCAACAGATTGGGTGTAAATCGAGACACAGCCATCTGCACGATGAACTTTACTATTCCTGGGTCATTTTGAGGGACTGGTATGTTTGTCATGACAGTAGAATAAAGCGCCAACGATAGCTTATGTAAAAGTTCTGTCAGTTAATCGTCTTTTTAAAAAATAGCAAGATTCCTGCGTGGTTGCGATCATTAAATGACTCCGGCTCAACACTCCCCACTTCTTGAGTGCTCTAGCCGCTTCCTAAGTGCTTTAAAACAGAACAGAGCAGAGTCAAGACTTCTCTCTTTGTTTTATAATAAAGAATCCGCTAAATTTACCAAGCAAAATCCCAAGCACTACTTTCAATTTATAAAACAAACTTTATTTCCAAACTGAACGACAGTGTCGTAAGCATGCTCTATACCCTCACAAAGCACGCTACAATAAGCCAATCAGAATCCCTGTCAGAATGGTTCGAATAATCTCATTGGTTGTACAAGACAAAAGCTGTCAAAAATGTCAAACCATCAAAGTGAAAAACCATGAAAGTTCCCATCTGCAGTAGTTGTCTGTCTGAAGTCTTTTAGTCTCTAATACAGAATCTGAAAGTGAAATGTACATTGAAACTCGGCCGAATTGTGGCTCATAAAAACACGCAAGGTTTTCACATGACAAGTAGAAAACAAACAGTTCAAGGCGAGTGTTTTATGAATGAACAACAGTCGAATTCACCGGAACATAAAGATCGCTCGGGATGACAGCGCCGTGACACTCGGCTGCAGTGACTGATGTGGCCTTGCACTCAACGCATGGGAAAGGATATCAGAGCAAGCTTTTACTTTTCACTCGAAGAGCGGCTGATGTAGTACCTGAGGCTTTCTTTATTGCGATGACCGAAGATCGCTAGATGAGCTAACCGCAGTGGACCTCAGCGTGATCGCAGTCGCTCTGACACCGGCATGATTAGTATGAATTTTAACAGTTATGCTAGTTTGGTTATATTTTTCATAATTCCTGTTTTGTTTTTGATCACGAAACTTTACTTACTATACGAGTGCTAGCTGTGTTTGATTTTTATTACCTTACATAAGTTTACCATCTAACTAAGTGTGAAAACCTCTAAAACTCGGACTGTCCATTTCGTTTTCTCCTTGAGGATTTTCGTTTCTACTCACGTTATAATAAAGTAAATTACGGCGCTTAGCCTTTTTAAAAACCTTTGTCTGGTTCTTCTGTTGCTACTTGCCGGCTCACTTGTTCTGAAATTTCACTTTCAATTAACGAAAAAAAGCCAGAGAGAAGTCCCGGAAAAGGTCAAACATAGTAAAATTTGGCAGATGGCGTGACAGCTTTAGCTCAGCTCTATCCTCCATACTCTCATAGAGCATGCTCTTTCAACCAATGACAGCACGCGTTGTATCCGAACTTTATTCTAATTCTCTTTAGAGCGAGATGGGTTTGTGATTAACTTATAATTTAATCAGAGTGAGATAATCAGCGGAGATAAGAAAAACAGACTGCACAAAAATCCAATCAGATTGCAGGCTCGTGACAGTACCCTCTAAGAAAAAAATAAATTTCGTTATCAGTGTCATCGACTCGCAATACTTAGTTTGCCTTGTGTAAGTTTAGACCTTTTGTTAAACACTGCCCAGCCGCTAAATTGATAGAATCTCGCCGCATTTTTACTTCAGTTTACGATAGTTTATAATAAATCGCTGATAAACGTCCACTTTGGTTTTCCCTGTTTTATTTTGCCTTAAAGACGACCCATGAAGATGTCACACTCGCTTAGCCTTTGTTTTCGTTTCGTTTCGTCTCGTTTAAAAAACTTAGCAGTCGCTATGAATGCTACAGTAAAATATCGCCACTTCATTCCACCTTCGGTTATGAATACAATTTGAACTTCGTCTTGCTTTAGAACTTTGTGTTGAGGAATAGCGTTGAGTATTGTTAGTGCGCCAGAATTCTTTCCTAACCACACGCCATGATGATCCGTACTACCGCAACACACCATAAACATCACCCAAGAGCATGACAGGCATCGAGTCTTCCTGTTTTGGAAATTTTTAAACCAAAATAAAAAAGAGGAAAAATGAATGAGAAGGGGGAGGCTCGTCATTTGGAAATTAAACTCACTAATCGAAATTCCGCCTCTAAGAGATTAAGGAAACATATTCAGTATTCTTTCTGAAAGAACGAACGCGTAAAGTGACTCTATGTAACAGGAAGAGAGATTTCACTTGGACCAGTTGAGGAATGAGTTCAATGGCGCGCGTAAAGATTATGACGTTTTGTTAGAATTAGAGGAGGAAAAGAATACATCGTATCAACTATTATGTCCAGGACTATCAATTCTTCGAATGTAGAATTAGAGTGTAAGAAACCTATTTAGGCATTAGATAAAAAATACAGTCTCACACCGTCTCAGAAAATGAGCCACAGTAAAAGGTCCAATTCAACTGACAGGACAACATTCAGTTCTTTCTCTACGAAACATCTTTCTCGAAAAGGAAAAAGATTCGAGAGATTAAAAAGATTTCCTCCAGAATATATCAGCGAGCTATAAAGAGGAGGTCAGAAGTGTCAAGAAAAAATTAAAAGTGGACGAAAATATCATACAAGAGCGAAATCTTTTCTGTCAACCTGCGTGCTGCATTCTTATGCCATCCTATGCCTCATTTTGAATCTTTGACGGCTCAGGGCCTGTGCTACAATCCAAGCGTAACGATGTAAACACAGTTCTTCAAGATCGCAAAGAGGAGACAGTAGTTGAAGTGCAAGCGCTTTCGTGTTATCATCCATCCTGAACCACCTAAAATTTCATCCCGTCGTCAAACAGATCAGACCTGCTCCTCTGTAGCGGTTAGCACACTCCAGTCGAGTGCAGCGAGTTTCTTGAGAAGTCCTATTCAGGGCCTTCAGTTCATACTTTCGTATTCGCCTAATACTTGCAGACTTTTGCCCAGTCTTTTTGTCACTTACTAGGTTTTTCATTTTTTTTTTAAGCTTTCTCCCTCAAACTGTGAATCAAAACGTTGCTACTCTCTCTTCACCTTCCGCCATTTTGTTGTGCTTTTGCCGACATCAATCAATTAAATTTCCACATTTTGCACTGTTTGGGATTAATTCAAATGTTCTCGGCCGATAAGCATCCTGATATTTTTGCAAGGACAGGTATATTATTTTAAAATTTCAATCTAAGTGCCGCTTTTATTTAAATGTCTACTGCTTAACTGTCAAACAGGGAGCCTTGGGCCTCTTTGTCCATATAAAAGTGAAGAGATTGACAGTTTACCTTAAGGCCTCCACATTCTCCTTGTCAGCACCTTAGGAAATGTATGGAGAACAGTTTGGAGAATACTTGTACTAATATTAGGTTGTAAAGGGTCAAATGACTTAAAATTTGCTGTCTGTTGTTACGCGACGCCAGCGGGAAACTGTACACGTCGACTTGATTTGCATACGCACTTTTATCGGATGTGCCGAAATACAATGATCAGAAAAAGAGTTTTGACGGTTTTAGCTTTTGTGATAGCAATTTGCGTATCTTTCCAGCTAAGACTTATTTGGAGTACTCTTTCCTCCTTTTCTGAAATTGTTCGTGCAGAACTAGATGTCGAAAACCATGTGAAGCGGATACAATTACGAGAACTGAAAATGAATCAAACGACAACTTCTACTACGCAAATTAATCACAAATCATTTCTTATAACCAGGAGATCTTGTATGCAACATTACGATCTTCTTATGATTATCGCATCCGCACCAGGTAATTCTGAAAGGAGGAAAAACATTCGTAAGACATGGGCATTCGAAAGATCCGCAAAACCAAGATGGACGTCAGTTTTTCTGGTCGCTCAAACACGGGATGAAACAGTTTCAAACGGGTTGCTTGACGAAGATGAAGCTCATAAAGACCTTGTACGAGCTAGCTATTATGACCACTACTGGAATCAAACCCGAAAGATACAAATGGGCTTCGAATGGGCAGTAACGTATTGCGATTTCTCGTTTCTTTTGAAGTTGGATAATGACGTTTTCGTGCACGTTCCAAGAGTTCTCTCCTTCTTAAGCGCACCCACCACGCCAAAGAAGATGTTTTACGCTGGCAATCATTACAGAAATCCTGTTCCTTTTCGGGGAGGAAAGTGGAAGGTAACTTACGAGGAATACAACAAGACAAGATATCCAGATTTTTGCCCCGGTTTTGGATACATTTTATCTCTCGACGTTGTGCGTGCATTTGTCGACACTTTCTCTTCCTTGCCGTTCTTTAGACTGGACGATGTTTATGTTGGCATGCTGGCGAGTAAGAACGGAATAAATATCACCAACAATGTGGGTTTTGAAGTATTGCATCCACCCCAATATGTATGTGTTCCAACAAAAGATACTTTAGTCAGGCATGATGTAGAGGAAGAGTGCCAAATGAAAATGTTTAACTTAGCCATTTTCTCTCGGTAGCTCGATGGCGTGGTTAGTACATGCGTATATGTAGATAAATTATTCAGTGAGTGATGTTTCCCTGTTCAATATATATCCGTTGTACATTTGAGTGCAGCCATTTAAAGCTATTTCTGTTTCGAATGGGTGTTGCTCGAAGAGTCAGAACCAGGGCATTGGATGCTACAACATTTACCGACAATTAGGCTGAGTGTCAGAGCAAGCTGTATATCTGTCACTATTAGCAGTAGATATCGAGATACGCCTATCGCAGTTTATTATTTTATGGTGAATGTTATTGAATTTTATTGCTTCCTCGTTCTGTAAAGATTTATTGCTACTTTAAATATATTTATTTTTCCTTAAAAATGCACAAAAAGTGACTGTGGAGAAGCTCGTTGGGTAAATTAGTACAGTTTGTATTACAATGTTTTGAAATACTCGGATAATGTTATTATAATGCTATTTACAGCTATTTTCGTTTTCAATGTGCTTTGCTCGAAGAGTCAGAATCAGTGAATGTAAGACAATCAAGACTTTCTATTCTTTGATCCAGAGACATATAGGGTTAAGAAGCGAGAGACATGGAACAATTTATTTCAGGAATGTACTTGATATAATGAACTTTTCCATCGGGTTTTCAAGCGATATTAAAACATTGACTCATACATGTAACCAAAGGTTACTCAACGGAGCTATTCCGTTTCAGTGTAGAACAGAAACTTTCACTCTTCAAAAGAGGTCAAATAATCTCTAAGCCTTTAATTTTACTTTTGCCAGTTGAAACAGAGTTCTAATCATTATGCTCTGTAATGCTGACTAAAAACCTGGTTTTGATGTAAAAAGATGTTGGTTGGAGTATTTATATTGTCAGTTTAGAGTTCATAAACTCATATCAATTCAATTCAATTTTACTATTTTTTTTACTATTTACAGCTTAACATCTACTGCTCGCAGATAGCAACAGCTAGTCGAGGCGAGCAGTAGTTTCACGCATACCAATAAAAATTTTACAGTAACAAATTAAAGAAAAGAAATATACACTCAATAGTTATGCTCAGTAATGCTGATTAATAACCTGGATATGGTATAAAAAGATTTTGGTTAGATTATTCCTGTTGTGTTTTATTGCCAGCTTAGAATTCATGAACCCATATCCTGCGTGAGTTTCTAGCGGTCAATTCATTTTAAAACCTGCTTATGTCATTAAAACGTTGAATGGACTCGTGCCTGCACTCCAAAATAGAAAACGACTCAGTGTCTTCACTTTAAGGAAGAAATGCCTCACTCGTACATGTACATTATGTGCCATGAGGCAGCATGACGTCGATGCTCCACATCAGTCTAAAACAAAGATTCGATGTTGTTATTCAAAAAGCAGAGTAGAAATGCTGCCTTCTCCACAGACAAGTTTAGGACCTCCATAATGCCTTGTAGGGGATGAGATGTGAACATTGAAGGCACTATTGCCCAATGGAAATCTTTTCTTTTACAAGAAGAGGAAGTCATTCCTGAAAAGTACATGGTTTTGGGAATGAGTCTTAGATTTAGACCTCCGCTAAAGCATCCGCCTGCGGCCCAATTTGATATACAAATCAGAGATAGTCGAATCCAAATGATCACACGATCAAATTCCTTCCCGTCGATAACAAGCTTAGGCCGGCGCTTCTTTCAGCAGACTGAGTGTAAATTGAGACACACAGCCATCTGCACGATGAACTTTACTTTTCCTAGGTCATTTTGAGGCACTGGTATGTTTGTCTTGACGGGACAATGCATGGGTAAAGGGGGTAACTTTCTAAAGCAACTGTGGTGCTGCGTCGGTGGGAGTGTGTAACAGGGTAATTTAGTCTTATCAAATGTGTTGATAACGTAAATTAGCCATCGTAAAGAGTTAAAAAGCTGACGTTTCGAGCGTTAGTCCGTCTACATTTCCAAGGGTACACCGTCTGTTCGCTGTTACGGTAGCGACGAGGAAAAGAATTCATCATATCAACTGTTCGATATCCAGGACTGACAATTCTTCGAAAGTAGAATTAGCGTGTAAGAAACCTATTTAGGCACTAGATAAAAAATTACAGTCTCAAACCGCCTAAGAAAATGAGCCACAGTAAAAGGTCCAATTCAACTTACAGGACAACAATGAGTTCTTTCTCTACGAAACATCTTTCTCGAAAAGGAAAAAGAGTTAAGAGATTAAAATGATTTTTTCGAAAATATATCAGCGAGCTATGAATAGGAGGTCAGAAGTGTCAAGAAAGAATTAAAACTGGAAAACAATATCAAACAAGAGCGAAGTCTTTTCTGTCAACCTGCATGCTGCTTCATTCGTTCTTATGCCATCCTATGCCTCATTTTGAATCTTTGACGGCTCAGGGCCTGTGCGACAATCCAAGCGTAACGATGTAAACACAGTCCTTCAAGATCGCAAAGAGGAGACAGTAGTTCAAGTACAAGCGCTTTCGCGTTATCATCCATCCTGAACCACCTAATAACTTCATCCCGTCCTCTGTAGCGGTTAGCACACTCAAGTCAAGTGCAGCAAGTTTCTTAAGAAGTCCTATTCGGGGCCTTCACTTCATACTTTCATACTCGCCTTTGGAAGCCCAATACTTGCAGACTTTTGGCCAGTCTTTTTGTTACCTTCTGGGTTTTTTATTTTTTTAAGCATTCTCCCTAAAACTCTGAATCAAAACGTTGCAACTTTTTCTTCACCTTTCCGCCATTTTGTTTTGTTGTGCTTTGGCCGACTTCAATCAATTAAATTTCAACATTTTGCACTGTTTCGGATTAATTCAAATGTTCTCGGCCGATGACCATGCTGATATTTTTCCAAGGACAGGTATATTATTTTAAAATTTCAATCTAAGTGTCGCTTTTATTTAACTGTCAACCGTTTAACTGTCGAACAGGGAGCCTTAGGCCTCTTTATCCAGATAAAAGTGAAGAGATTGACAGTTTACCTTTAGGCCTCTACATTCTCCTTTCCAGCACCATAGGAAATGTATTGAGAACAGAATGGAGAATACTTGTACTAATATTAGGTTGTAAAGGGTCAAATGACTTAAAATTTGCTGTCTGTTGTTACGCGAAAATATCAAACAAGAGCGAAGCCTTTCTGTCAATCTGCATGCTGCTTCATTCGTTCTTATGCCATCCTATGCCTCATTTCGAATCTTTAAGCTTGAGGCCTGTGCTGCAATCCCAGCGTAACGATGTAAACACAGTCTTTCAGGATCGCAAAGAGGAAATAGTTGAAATGCAAGCGCTTACGCGTTATCATCCATCCTGAACCACCTAAAAAATTTGATTTTGTCGTCAAACAGATCAGACCTGCCCCTCTGTAGTGTTCAGCACAAATTTCTAAAGAAGTCCTATTAAGGGCCTTCAGTTCATACCTTCATACTCGCTTTTGGAAGCCCAATACTTTCAGACTTTTAGTCGATTTTTTTTTTTTGCTTTGGTTATTTTTGGGTGTTTTTGTTTTAAGCATTTTCCTTCAAACTCTGAATCAAAACGTTGCGACTTTCTCTTCACCTTTCCGCCATTTTATTTCGTTGTGCTTTTGCCGACTTCAATCAATTAAATTTCAACATTTTGCACTGTTCGGGATTAAATTACGTCATCTCGGCCAATGAGCATCCTAATATATTTGCAAGAACAGGCATATTTTGTTAAAATGTCAATCTAGGTGTCGCTTTTATTTAAATGGTCAGATGACTTAATCTTTACTGTCTGTTCCTACGTAACGCGTCGACTTTATGTACAATGTAGCAATTTGTCAGGGTTTGCCGGTAAACGATGATCAGAATACATGGAAAAAGAGTTTTGGCGGTTTTAGCCTTTTTGATGGCAATTTATGTATTTTTCCAACTAGGACTTATACGGAGTACCCGTTCCTCCTTCTCTGACATTGTTCGTGAACAACCAGATGTCGAAAACCACGTGCGGCAGACGCCATTACGAGAACTGAAAATGAATTACACGACAACTCCTACTTCGCAAATCAATTACAAATCATTTCTTATAACCAGGAGATCTTGTATGCAACATTACGATCTTCTTATCATTATCTCATCCGCTCCAGGTAATTTCGGAAGAAGGAATAACATTCGTAAGACATGGGCATTCGAAAGATCCGCAAAACCAAGATGGACGTCCGTTTTTCTGGTCGCTCAAACACGGGATGAAACAGTTTCAAACGTGTTGCTTGACGAAGATGAAGCTCTTAAGGACCTTGTACGAGCTAGCTATTATGACCACTACTGGAATCAAACCCGAAAGATACAAATGGGCTTCGAATGGGCAGTAACGTATTGCGATTTCTCGTTTCTTTTGAAATTGGATGACGACGTTTTCGTGCACGTTCCAAGAGTTCTCTCCTTCTTAAGCGCACCCACCACGCCGAAGAAGATGTTTTACGCTGGCAATCACTACACAAATCCTGTTCCTTTAAGGGAAGGTAAGTGGAAGGTAACTTACGAGGAATATAACGAGACAAGATATCCAGATTTTTGCCCCGGTTTTGGATACATTTTGTCTCACGATGTTGTACGTGCATTTGTCGACACTTTCTCTTCCTTGCCGTTCTTTAGACTGGACGATGTTTATGTTGGCATGCTGGCGAGTAAGAACGGAATAAATATTACAAACAATGTGGGTTTTGAACTACTGCATCCACCCCAGTATGTATGTGTTCCAACAAATGATACTTTAGTCAGGCATGATGTAGGAGAAGAGTGCCAAATGAAAATGTTTAACTTAGCCATTTTCCCTCGGTAGTTCAATGGCGTGGTTAGTACATACGTATATTTAGATGTATTCTTGAGTGAGTGATGTTTCCCTGTTAAATATCCGTTGTTCATTTGAGCTTTCTTGTTTTGAACGCGCATTGCTCGAAGAGTCAGAACCAGGACATTGGATATTTACTAGTAATCAAGCTGAGTGTCAAAGCAAGTTGTATATCTGCCACTATCAGCAGTAGATATCGAGAAACGACTATCGCAGTTTATTATTTTTATTTTTTTATAAATGTTATAGAATATCATTTATTTTTCCTTAAAAGTGCACAAAAGTGACATGTGGAGAGGCTTGGTGGATGACTTAGTAAAGTTTGTATTACAATGTTTTGAATGTGCTTTGCTCGAAGCGTCAGAATCAGTAAATGTGATGTAATATTTAGCTATTATCTACCTGAGAGCAATCAAGACTTTAAATTCTTTGATCCAGAGCCATACAGGGTTAAGAAGCAAGAGACATGGAAAAATTTACTTCAGAAATGTAGTTGATATGATGAACTTTTCTATCGGGTTTTTAACCAATCTTAAAACATTGACTCATACATGTAACCAAAGATTACTCAACAGAACTATTCCGTTTCAGTGTAAAATAGAAACTTTCACGCTACCACAGAGGTCAAATAATCTCTAGGCTTTTAATTTTACTTTTGCCAGTTGAAACAGAGTTCTAATCATTATGCTCTGTAATGCTGCCTAAAAACCTGGCCTCTAAAACAAAGATTCGATATTTTTATTCAAAAAGCAGAGCAAAGATGCTGCCTTCTTTACATACAAGTTTAAGACCTCCATAATGGCATTTATAATAAAGTTCAAGAAGTGGGAAGAAACACTCGACTACGTCTCGTGTTTCTCCCTACACCTCTTTCGTGCTCTAGCCGCTTACTGCGTGCTTTATAACAGAACAGAGCACAGTCAAGGCTTCTCTATTTGTTAAGTAGGGGTTGAGATATGAACATTGAAGGCGCCATTGCCCAATGCAAATCTCTTCTTTTACAAGGAAAGCAAGTCACTGCTGAGAAGGGGAATAGTCTTGTTGCTGCAGCAAGCACGTTTGCAGAAAAAATATTCTCAGATTGCGCCTTCATCGAGCTTCCAAAGCAGTACAAGCGGAAATTACACGAAAGGAAAACAAGCAGTTAGTAAATACGGAACAGACTGAAACCTTTATTCCATCTAAACAGTCGATTCGTAAAATCATTTGTCAGTAAATTCACAGCCCACAAAATCCATTAGATCTGCAATCGTGATAGAAGAGTGTCTTTCTCTTGCTCTTCTTGAAGTACGAATAGGCCAAGTCGGTCTAAACAGCGACAACAGAGGCTATGCCGGCAGAAAACACTCCATCCAAATAACCTAAGGGTAGAGAAAGAGCTCGAGCTTTGGCTAAAAACGCCAAATGCAAAGGTTTCGATCCTGGAAAATAGAGAACCGTCGCGTTTCTCTCCTAAAAAAGCTCCGTAAGCATCAGTCCATGGTTTTGGGAACGGATCTTAGATTTAGTCCTCCGCTAAAGTATCCGCCTACGGCCAAGTTTAATATACAAATCATAGACAGTCGAATCCAAATGATCACACAATTAAATTCCTTCCCGTCGATAACAAGCTTAGGTCGGCGCTTCAGTCAATAGATTGGGTGTAAATCGAGACACACAGCCATCTGCACTATGAACTTTTTTATTCCTGGGTCATTTTCAGGCGCTGGTGTGTTTCTCGTGACAGTAGAACAAAGCGCCGACGACAGCTCATGTCAAAGTTCTGTCAGTTTATCGTCTTTTTCAAATATAACAAGATTCCTACGTGATTGCGATCATTAAATGACTCCAGCTCAAATTTACTTTATTCGTTTAAATAAGACACCTACGGTAGGACGACCCGTTGCTGTCTCTCACTCGTATATTACTTGGCCTATAAGTATTTTTGTTGATGAACTTCTTACGATAAAAATACACATGCCTTCTGTGCTTGGAAATTCTACTGAGTTAATCCAATTTATTAAAAACACGGGTTTGACTTCAGTTCAATTTCTCTCATGTTACCGCGGATTTATTTCCTTTTATCCCGGTGTGGATATAAAGAAAGCTTTGGTAGCCCCTGATATCCTCCTTCGTAAGAACCATGTGTTCGTTATTCCATTACAGAATCAGATCGCTAGACTTGTGGCTGTAAATGATTATTCGTCTTCGAAATTTATTTCAGGTATATATCATCAGAAGTATGGTATGCCTGGTATTGCCATAGGTAAAGGGGGTAACTTTCTAAAGCAACTGTGGTTCTACGTCGATGGGAGAGTGTAACAGGGTAATTTAGTCTTATCAACTGAGTTGATAACGTAAATTGGCCACCATAAAGAGTTCAAAAGCTGACGTTTCGAGCGTTAGTCCTTCGTCTACATTGCCATGGATACACCGTCTGTTTGCTGTCACAGTAGCGAAATGAAAAGTATATATCATAGTACAAGCATTAATTCCCCTGTTATCATATGGCAAGATAGTCTTAAGGTGAATCCGAGCGTTCTGAATCGGTCGGGACTATGCCATACGGACCGTTTTCACAGAAACGTTCATTAACCGTGTATTTTTATTTTAGATTACCGGCAAATTCAAAATTAGCAGCTAAAAGTGCTAAAAGGAAACCCATAGATATTCAAATTCTTTTTAAAAAAGCTAATAAACAAGTAACAAAACGACTGACTACAGCTATAGAAGACGAACAAGAATGAGATCATTTCCCCAGCATATTTTATCATCATATGTTTTGAAAACGGATGTTACTAAAAGCGGGGATAAGGAATGGGAAATGGAGAATGAGGAATGGAGAATAAGGAATGGAGAATGAAGAATGAAAAATGAGGAATGGAGAATCAGGAATAGAGAATGGGGAATGGTGAATGGAGAATGGAGAATGGAGAATGGAGAATAGAGAATGGAGAATGGAGAATGAAAAATGAGGAATAGAGAATGAAGAATGAAGAATGAGGACTGGAGAATCAGGACTGGAGAATAAGGAATGGAGAATAAAAAATGGAGAATCAGGAATAGAGAATGGGGAATGGTAAACGGAGAATGGAAGTGGAGAATGGAGAATGGAGAATGGAGAATGGGGAATGGAGAATGGAGAATTGAGAATGGAGAATGGAGAATGGAGAATTGAGAATTGAGAATTGAGAATGGAAAATTGAGAATTGAGAATGGAGAATGAAGAATGAAGAATAAGGAATGGAGAATCAGGAATAGAGAATGGGGAATGGTGAATTAAGAATTGAGAATTGAGAATGGAGAATGGAGAATGGAGAATGGAGAATGGAGAATAGAGAATGGAGAATTGAGAATGGAGAATGGAGAATGGAGAATTGAGAATTGAGAATTGAGAATGGAAAATTGAGAATTGAGAATGGAGAATGAAGAATGAAAAATAAGGAATGGAGAATCAGGAATAGAGAATGGGGAATGGGGAATGGTGAATTAAGAATTGAGAATTGAGAATGGAGAATGGAGAATGGAGAATGGAGAATGGAGAATGGAGAATGGAGAATAGAGAATGGAGAATTGAGAATGGAGAATGGAGAATGGGGAATGAAGAATCAGGAATAGAGAATGGGGAATAGTAAATGAAGAATGGAGAATGGGGAATGAGTAATGAATGAGGAATGGAGAATGAGGAATGGAGAATGGAGAATGGAGAATTGAGAATTGAGAATTGAGAATTGGGAATTGAGAATGGAGAATTGAGAATGGAAAATGGAGAATGGAGAATGGAGAATGGAGAATGGAGAATGGAGAATGGAGAATGGAGAATTGAGAATGGAGAATGGAGAATTGAGAATTGAGAATGGAGAATGGAGAATGGAGAATTGAGAATGGAGAATGGAGAATGGAGAATGAAGAATTGAGAATTAAGAATGGAGAATTGAGAATGGAGAATGGAGAATGGAGAATGTAGAATTGAGAATGGAGAATGGAGAATGGGAATGGAGAATTGAGAATGGAGAATGGAGAATTAAGAATTGAGAACGGAGAATGGAGAATTGAGAATGGAGAATTGAGAATTGAGAATGGAAAATGGAGAATGGAGAATGGAGAATGGAGAATTGAGAATTGAGAATGGAGAATGCAGAATGGAGAATTGAGAATTGAGAATGGAGAATTGAGAATGGAGAATTGAGAATTGAGAATGGGGAATCGAGAATTGAGAAATGAGAATTGAAGAATGAGAATGGAGAATGGAGAATGGAGAATGGAGAATTGAGAATGATAATTGAGAATAGAGAATGGAGAATGGAGAATGAGGAATGGAGGATGGAGAGTGGAAAATGAGGATTGGAGAATGAGGAATGGAGAATGGAGAATTGAGAATGGAGAATGGAGAATGGAGAATTGAGAATTGAGAATTGAGAATTGAGAATTGTGAATGGAAAATTGAGAATTGAGAATTGAAAATTGAGAATTGAGAAATGAGAATAGAGAATGGGGAATAGTAAATGAAGAATGGAGAATGAAGAATGGGGAATGACTAATGGAAAATGAGGAATGGAGAATGGAGAATTGAGAATGGAGAATGGAGAATTGAGAATTGAGAATGGTGAATGGAGAATTGAGAATTGAAAATTGAGAATTGAGAATTGAGAATTGAAAATGGAGAATGAAGAATTCAGAATGGAGAATGGAGAATTGAGAATTGGGAATTGAGAATTGAGAATAGAGAATTGAGAATTGAGAATGGAAAATTGAGAATTGAGAATGGAAAATAGAGAATGGAGAATTGACAATTGAGAATTGAGAATTGAGAATGGAGAATTCAGAAATGAGAATGGAGAATGGAGAATTCAGAATTGAGAATTGAGAATGGAGAATGGAGAATGGAGAATGGAGAATAGAGAATGGAGAATGGTGAATGGAGATTGGAGAATGGAGAATAGAGAATTGAGAATTGAGAATGGAAAATGGAGAATAGAGAATGGAGAATGGAGAATGGAGAATGGGAATGGAGAACTGAGAATTGAGAATGGAGAATGGAGAATTGAGAATGGAGAATTGAGAATTGAGAATTGAGAATTGAGAATTGAGAATTGAGAATTGAGAATGGAAAACGGAGAATGGACAATTGAGAATTGAGAATGGAGAATAGAGAATAGAGAATGGAGAATGGAGAATGGAGAAATGAGAGTTGAGAATGGAGAATGGAGAATAGAGAATTGAGAATGGAGAATTGAGAATTGAGAATTGAGAATTGAGAATTGAAAATTGAGAAATGAGAATGGAGAATGGAAAATTGAGAATGGAAAATGGAGAATATAGAATGGAGAATGGAGAATGGAGAATTGAGAATTGAGAATGAGAATTGAGAATTGAGAATAGAGAATGGAGAATGGAGAATGGGGAATGAGGAATGGAGAATGAAGAATGGAAAATGAGGATTGGAGAATGAGGAATGGAGAATGGAGAATTGAGGATGGAGAATAGAGAATTGAGAATTGAGAATAGCGAATGGAGAATTGAGAATTGAAAATTGAAAATTGAGAATTGAGAATTGAGAATAGAGAATGGGGAATAGTAAATGAAGAATGGAGAATGAAGAATGGGGAATGAGGAATGGAAAATGAGGAATGGAAAATGAGGAATGGAGAATGGAGAATTGAGAATTTAGAATGGAGAATGGAGAATTGAGAATTGAGAATGGCGAATGGCGAATGGAGAATTGAGAATTGAGAATTGAGAATTGAGAATTGAAAATTGAGAATTGACAATTGAGAATTGAAAATGGAAAATGAAGAATTGAGAATGGAAAATGGAGAATTAAGAATTGGGAATTGAGAATGGAGAATTGAGAATAAAGAATGGAGAATGGAGAATGGAGAATGGAGAATGGAGAATGGAGAATTGAGAATTGAGCATTAAGAATTGAGAATTGAGAATGGAGAATGGAGAATTGAGAATTGAGAATGGAGAATAATGAATGGAGAATGGAGAATGGAGAATGGAGAATGGAGAATCAGGAATAGAGAATGGGGAATATTAAATGAAGAATGGAGAATGGAGAATGGAGAATCAGGAATAGAGAATGGGGAATAGTAAATGAAGAATGGAGAATGGAGAATGGAGAATGGGGAGTGAGGAATGGAGAATGAGGAATGGAAAATGAGGAATGGAGAATGAGGAATGGAGAATTGCGAATTGAGAATGGAGAATGGAGAATTGAGAATTGAGAATTTATAATTGAGAATTGAGAATTGAGAATGGAGAATTGAGAATTGAGAATTTATAATTGAGAATTGAGAATTGAGAATGGAGAATGGAGAATTGAGAATTGAGAATTTATAATTGAGAATGGAGAATTGAGAATTGAGAATGGAGAATGGAGAATTAAGAATTGAGAATGGAGAATTGAGAATTGAGGATGGCGAATGGCAAATGGAGAATGGAGAATTGAGAATTGAGCATTAAGAATTGAGAATTGAGAATGGAGAATGGAGAATGGAGAATGGAGAATGAAGAATAGAGAATCAGGAATAGAGAATGGGGAATAGTAAATGAAGAATGGAGAATGGAGAATGGAGAATGGGGAGTGAGGAATGGAGAATGAGGAATGGAAAATGAGGAATGGAGAATGAGGAATGGAGAATTGAGAATTGAGAATGGAGAATGGAGAATGGAGAATGGAGAATGGAGAATTGAGAATGGAGAAAGGAGAATTGAGAATGGAGAATGGAGAATTGAGAATTGAGAATTGAGAATTGAGAGTTGAGAATGGAGAATGGAGAATGGAGAATTGAGAATGGAGAATGGAGAATAAAGAAGAGAGAATGGAGAATCAGGAATGGAGAATTGAGAATTGGCATGGAGAATGAGGAATGGAGAATGGAGAATGGAGAATGGAGAATGGAGAATGGAGAATGGAGAATGGAGAATGGAGAATGGAGAATTGAGAATTGCAAATTGAGAATGGAGAATGGAGAATGGAGAATGGAGAATGAGGAATGGACAATGCAGAATGGAGAATTGAGAATTGAGAATTGCAAATTGAGAATGGAGAATGGAGAATTGAAAATGGAGAATGGAGAATGGAGAATTAAGAATGGAGATTGGAGAATGGAGAATGGAGAATGGAGAATGGAGAATGGAGAATGGAGAATTGAGAATTGAGAATTGAGAATGGAGAATGGAGAATGGAGAATTAAGAATGGAGAATGGAGAATGGAGAATAATAATCAGAATCAGGAATAGAGAATGGGGAATACTAAATGAAGAATGGAGAATGGAGAATGGGGAATGAGAAATGGAGAATGAGGAATGGAGAATGGAGAATGGAGAATTGAGGATTGAGAATTGAGAATTGAGAAATGAGAATGGTGAATTAAGAATGGAGAATGGAGAATTGAAAATGAAGAATGGAGAATGGGGAATGAGGAATGGAAAATGAGGAATGGAGAATGGAGAATTCAGAATTGAGAGTGGAGAATGGAGAATAGAGAATGGAGAATTGAAAATGGAGAATAGAGAATTGAGAAATATTGAGAATGGAGAATGGAGAATGAAGAATGAGGAATGGAGAATGGAGAATTGAGAATTGAGAATTGAGAATAGAGAACGGAGAATTGATAATGGATAATGGAGAATGGAGAATTAAGAATGGAGAATTGAGAATGGAGAATGGAGAATGGAGAATGGAGAATTGAGAATGGAGAATGGAGAATGGAGAATGGAAAATGGAGAATTGAGAATAGAGAATGGAGAATGGAGAATTGAGAATGGAGAATGGAGAATTGAGAATGGAGAATTGAGAATTGAGAATTGAGAATTGAGAATGGAGAATGGAGAATGGAGAATGGAGAATGGAGAATGGAGAATGGATAATGGAGAATGGAGAATGGAGAATGGAGAATTGAGAAATGAGAATGGAGAATGGAGAATGGAAAATGAAGAATGGAGAATGGAGAATTGACCCTTGGAAAATGGCTTTTGGAATTCCTAGGAATTCGTAGGATTTTCCTAGGAATTCCTAAAGGTGTGAATTTTCACGGTAAATTCGGACTGGGAATTCCTTGGAATTCCTAGGAATTCCCAACCATAACAACTCTGGTTCTAAAAACCAAGAAATTGCTAGAAATTCCCAGAAATTCCCAGAAATTCCAAGTTTATAGCCAACAGGACTTGGAATTCCTAGGAATTCCTAGGAATTCCTAGGAATTCCATTTCAGAGAACCAATGACTTTCCCTGAAAAGCTGTAAATCTAAAAAATTTCTAGGAATTTCTGGGAATTTCTGGGAATTTTTGGGAATTTTTAGGAATGTTTAAGAATTACTGGGAATTTTAAGCAAAAATTTGAGGCTAATGATATTATATAAATACTTTAAATTAAAAAAACCCAGCTAAAATTCAAGTATTCAATGAAATTTATTTAGAAGCTTAATTAAGGCTTACACGTAAAATATTTTTGATTAATTATTAAGATCAATGTGTGGTAATATTAGGATGGAATTTGATTTATTTTTCTTTTCTTGAAAACTTCATACGGATTAACCCTCAATTACAGCTATTCATATAAAATAGTTCTAATCAATCATTAAATTTGGTTTGACACAAATTGTGAATAAAATCTGTTGATTCTTTTCCATAAAATACAATATCTTAAGTTATATTTGAAAACCAAGCACTCTTGGGAGTGAAGGGGCTAATTACAGACAAATAAAATTAATTTTTTGATTAAAATCTTGTTGTAACTGTAACAATAAATTAGAATGAAGTTATCCTAAACTGCAAACTTAGCTGCTGTTTGTACTGTTTGTATTTTTTTTCCTGGGCTCACAATGAGTTGGCCTTGAATGAGGTTGTCAACAAGAACCTTGACCATTTTGTATCTGGATTCCTTGACATCTGACTTTGAAAAAAAATAATATATTAAAATATGTATATTTAAAGCTCAGACCAGGCTTTTAAGATGGCTATGAGGAAAAGGGCATTCATTGGATTCTCAAATTGAGAAATCTCTGTTATATTGAGTGACTTTTATATTGGAGTTAGTACATCTCTCTCATGGATTTGACTAAAAAAGGGCTGAATATATTATTTTGTTTTTACCAAGGAGGGCTTCTTTATGTACTAAGGTTTGTTTAATAACAGTTCCTATTATGAATCTTGAATGTTCCCAAACGTGACTAGAGGAATCTTGAAACCTTATTGATAGGTTTATTTCATTGTAAAGCATAAGCTTAAGAAACTGCGGCATGCAAGTGACCGATTCGATTCTCAGAATTATTCTAGTTTCAGTTGCGCCGAGCGTTATGTAAGCTTAATTCAACCCGCTACATCTATTCTTTTATAAGATTTTGATCACGTAACGAATATCGCAATTTTTACTCACCACAAACTTTCAAAGTCGTAGGTTTACAGATGGCCACTCGACCATTGTTTGTACCAGTCAATATGTCAACTGTTGTCCCTTCTTTTAACTCTACGGCGCCAACGACTTTCTTTTCTTTTACAACACTCACGCTATTCTCGTTTTCCCATTGAACCACAATAAAAGCTATCTTTAGAAATGTTATATTAACAGACCTTCCAACCCCCATCACATGCAAATCTGGAGGTTTTAAAAAAAAAAGCCTAGAGAAACCTGGAGATTAGGACCTCAAACCTGGAGACTTCAAAAATATGCGTCAAATAAAAAAAACGACGACAGATTATTTGTTTCAGAGTATTCCTTACCTTCTCAGTGTTCTCTGTTGTAGTCTTTCGCTGCCTTTTTTGCAGAGCTGAGAAGATTCTCATCAGGGTTGAACTTAAAACACGGTGAGGTTTCCTCTGGGTACTGCAACTTCATTGCCAGTAAATTCGATAGAGTTCCCTCCAGTTTAAGGGAGGACCGACTATCTGTTTTGTTCTTGCGAACCATGCTGAACAGCCTCTCCTCCCCTGCATTACTGTGTGGCAAAAGTACAACCAGCTCTGCCACCTTCTGAAGATGGCAAAATCTTTTTGCTGAGGATTCAGGAATTACCATTTGTGACATGTACCACCAGAGAATGTCTACTCTGTAATGGAAAATTTCCTGATCATTAACTAATCCATCAACAACTTTAGCTTCCTTCCAAGCAATCACACCAATGTCTTCATCTGTTAGAGACTGATAATCACGAAATTCATCATACATCTCATCAATGTTAACAGTGTTCAAGGCTGATTTGAACCTGGATAGAAAGTATTCTACACTCTCCCATTTTGCCTGACTACGTTTCTGAACGTTGATCCATCTTGCATGCTTCAGCAGCTCATCAGTAATAGGAAACTTGCTCAAAACATATTGGAAGGCTGCCTTGAAATATTCATGTGCTGCTGTTAAGAAACGAGTGTAGGCTGTTTGAGATATTTCCCCTTGATTAAGTAGCCTCTGTAGTGTAAACTTTGTCGTCCCTCCTAAGTGAATTTCTGCAAGGGGTATATAAATTGTTGGATCTTGCAAATTAATTTCATTAAGTGGTTTCTTCATGACCTCCACCTTGATAACACGATTTCCAAGAGTATTTGCAAGTTTTATGACAGAGTCATAAACTATGTGAATGGATGGCTCGTCTGACTGCAAAAGTTTGTTAAAATTTGTAAACAGTGGGATGGAAGCATTGTGAAAAAACAGGGAAACTTCTGTGAGTGGATTTTCAAAGGCTTTCTGTAACCTCTTGAATCTCGCATCACCAGCATCTTCACTCAAAAAGTATGACTTCAATCCAGTATACTTTTCAAGTGTGCGTTGAACGCAGCGTTCTAAAGAAAGCCACCTGGTAGAAGAATGCTTCAGTATCTTACCATACTCCTGGTTACAAAACTGCATGTACTCAAGTAGGATCCCTTTCCGTTTTGTGCTTTTATCAAACCAGTAATACTGATCAATAAGAAGCTCTTCTGCACTGATTCCTATAATCTTTGCAAATTCGTCATGAGCTCTACTTGCTGCAATGTGCGCCAAATGGCAAGGACATCCCAATACATAGGTCTCTGGATTTTTTGCTTTGAAGTGGGATGCCAAAGAATTGTGAGCACCCACCATTGAATTAGTGTTATCTACTGAAAGGCTGACAACCTGATTCCATGGTATTTCATCAGTCTCTAACTTTTCCTGGACAACACCAAAAAGAGTTTCTGCTTTTGACGCATCCCTGCCACTTGTCACACACATATGATAAAAATGAGATGTAACAGTTTTGGCTCTTTCTACATCGAAAATTCTTACGGTTGCTGGATTCATCTTTTCAACATCTGTATCACTCGACCCATCAATTCCAATACTGAATGGATGTTTCTGACAGTGCTGTACAACATATCTGTGACAATGTGGTCCCAGAGCCTTATTGATGATAGCCATAGTCTTTGTTCTTGCACATCCATACTGCTTAGCAATTTCACTGTCTGGAAATACTGCCCTAAACAATGGCCCAAGGTGATCTGAAGTTGCAAGTGGGAGGTTATGCTGGATCAGAAAATTTGTTGTTAGGACTTCTGCTCTGGTAACTGCACTTTGTATAACACTACCGCCTGAACCAAACATGCCCGCTACTGATGGCTGATTTTTCGCTGCTTTCGTCGATAACTTGTGAGATTCTGTATTACAATGATCTTTCACGTCTTTTAGACCCTGGTGGTCACAGCGTATTGTCTTGAGACAAGGCACACAATAAAAAGAATGCTTGTCGTTTCTTACTGCTTTCACGGGATATAAATTGCTCCACTCAACCTTAAATGTCGTACGATACTTAGCTGCTCCAAGGGTAGCTGGTTTCCTTTTCTTCGCGGTAGATGGCTGAGGTTCCGAAGTATCAGAGTCATTTTGAGAACTTGTTTCACTCTCGTGTGCTGGACGACGAGTAGCCATTTTGAAATTTGTGTTCGATGGTTAAGCTTTCCCAGAAACCTTAGCGCACCGATGTTTCATTAGAATGAGGCTGGCATTGGGCTCATTCTTCGGCCGTGTCTTGGTGCGCCCGCGATCCTCTGGTAGCGGTGAGTAACCTGGGCGCAACAAGACACGACTGGAGACTGAGCCTAGCATTGGCGCCATTTCCCTCGCAAATTAGTTTTGATGCCTGATTCGGCTGTTATGAGCACAGATTTTTTTGCTATTCCTTCATACCTTCCGGAATTGTTTGGCAATTTTAAAACTTTCTGATTCACCGTGAGATTAAGGGGCAAAACCGTGAGACCGTGAGTTGACATCCCAAACCGTGAGTCTCACGGTCAAACCGTGAGGGTTGGAAGGTCTGTATTAAGCAAAACAGTTGAGAAAAGCGATCAACCGATGAAAAGTACATTCAAAGATGAGCGCCAATGGAGTCTTCTTTGTTTCCGATCACGGGCATGATCACGTGGATCTTTTAGGACTTGTCATTGGCTAGCAAAGTGAATCCGCTGGCTTGCCGATTGCAGTGTCAGGAGAAGCGCCCAACTTTATTCTGACTTCTCCGACCGGTTCTCTGCTTCTCGAAGATGGATAGCTTGGTGATATAAATTAAGATGTGAGCTCACTCTATGTAGAAATAATCGACAAGAATCGATCGTATTACAAATGCACGATTTGTGGCCGAAAGTTGTCGAGGAAACAAAGACTCGAAACTCACTTGAGTTGTGTTAATGGCAAAGGTGAGAAATAACACAAGCCAATCACAGTTTTGAATGCGACTACAAATCGTCTTTTACCCTCATATTTATAAAAGAAGGATACCACATTCGGAAGTATAAGAGATACATAGATGATCCCAGTGTACCAGTACCTAAATCTACAAAGCTTGACCGTAGCAAGCGTTCAGCAACACGTTCCAACACCGCCATCTCGATTCCTCAGTCAGTCGTTTCCACTGAACTTAAAGCAGTATTGACAACAGAGTAGAGTGCGTCTTACAAAGGAGAAACATTTGTACAAGAGACAGAAGTAGCTATATGCGATTACAGAGGTGCGTTGGAACTCTGGTCCACAAATAGTTATGCACTGCCCGAAGTATAAAACAATTTTGTTGATAGCTGACAGACAGAGAAGAACAACAAGTAAACTTAAGAGCTGTTATTATTGAAGTGTGACTAGCACTTTTCATTTTTATATAAAGAAGGACTTGTAATTTGCACCAAAAATAAAAAGATGTAATGTTTTTTGGGAGATCCAGTGATTGGGACATTTAAGAAATTAAGTTATGAAAGGAAACTTGGTTGGTACTTCTCACTACTAACAAGTCTTGTTGACAAATATTTTCAGATCAGAGTTTCAAATAAAGTAAATTGAAGACGTCATATAAAAGGTCTTTTTCCTCAAAGGGAACATTGACTACCTCTGTCTTTTCTGCATGCCAAATGTTTGCAAAGTGTGTGGATGATCCGCAAGTATTGGAACTCTTACAAAAATGTTTTGTAAGAATAAAAACAGCAAAACAAATTACAGCAATTAGTCATGAAAATAGAGCAAAAAACTGGAAAAAAAAAAGCAGCAACAACAATCATGAAAAAAGAAAGAGTAATTAGGTATTGAATTTGTTTCTCTAAGGCATGAAATTTCTACTAAAAGTATTGTCAACAAAAAGTCTCTGACAGCGTTTGAGGCAACTGAGCTTGACTGTTCCAAGGTTTTCTAACAAAGGCAACCAGTAATGTAGGTTAGGGAAGTAAGATAATAATGTAATTATTGTTAATTATTGTGGAAGTTGGCAATTTCCATTTAACATAACTGACAGCTGGTTCATGAGAAAATCCATATTAATGTAAAGATTTACTAAAACTTAGTTTGAGTAATAAATTTCATGATCTTTAAGTTATAAACATGTACATGTATGTATATCTCTTGGTAAGTTTTGTATAGCATACCTTTTATTGAGCCAAAGTTTTAAGCCTCTGAAATTACTCTTTTTCTTAAAACCTTCACATTCAAGGTATTGAGAATTTCTTAGAATTTATGTGGACCTCAGGGTATTAAAATTTCCTCAAATTCAATTCCCAGAAATTCCCAAGAGTTCCACACTTCTTAAATTATAGGTAGTTTGTAAAGCTGAGAATTCCTAGGAATTCCTAGGGATTCCAAGTCCTCACAAAACTGGAGTCTTCCTTTCCCAGAAATTCCCAGTAATTCCAAGCTTTTTAAATCAGAGTTAATTTGCATAGTTGGGAATGCTGAATGTTGAATTCCCAGAAATTCCCAGAAAACTGGGAATTCAGTTTGCAAGGGTCATTTGCATAATTGGGAATTTTTGAGAATTCCTAGGAATTCCCAGAAAACTGGGAATTCAGTTTGCAAGGGTGAGGATGGAGAATGGAGAATGAGGAATGGAGAATGGAGAGTTGAGTATTGAGAATGGAGAATGGAGAATGGTGAATGGAGACTGGAGAATGGAGAATGGAGAATGGAGAATGGAGAATGGAGAATGGAGAATGGAGTATTGAGAATTGAGTATTGAGAATGGAGAATGGAGAATGGAAAATGGAGAATGGAGAATTGACAATGGAGAATTGAGAATGGAGAATAGAGAATAGAGAATGGAGAATTGAGAATTGAGCATTGAGAATTGAAAGTGGAGAATTGAGAATGGAGAATGGAGAATTGAGAATTGAGAATTGAGAATGGAGAATGAGGAATGGAGAATGGAAAATGGAGAATTGAGAATGGAAAATGGTAAATGGAGAATGAGGAATGGAGAATGGAGAGTGGAGAATGGAGAATGGAGAATGGAGAATTGAGAATGTAGAATTGAGAATGGTGAAAGGAGACTGGAGAATGGAGAATTGAGAATTGAGAGTGGAGAATGGAGAATGAGGAATGGAGAATGGAGAATGGTGAATGGAGAATGGAGAATGGAGAATGGAGAATGGAGAATGGTGAATGGAGAATGGAGAATGGAGAATGAGGAATGGAGAATGGAGAATGGAGAATGGAGAATGGTAATGGAGAATGGAGAATGGAGAATGGAGAATGGGGAATGGAGAATGGAGAATTGAGATTGGAGAATTGAGAATGGAGAATGGGGAATGGTGAATGGAGAATGGAGAATGGTGAATGGAGAATGGAGAATGGAGAATGGAGAATGGAGAATTGAGAATGGAGAATTGAGAATGGAGAATGGGGAAGGGTGAATGGAGAATGGAGAATGGTGAATGGAGAATGGAGAATGGAGAATGGTGAATGGAGAATGGAGAATGGTGAATGGAGAATGGAGAATGGAGAATTGAGAATTGAGAGTGGAGAATGGAGAATGGAGAATGAGGAATGGAGAATGGAGAATGGAGAATTGAGAATGGAGAATGGAGAATCGAGTATGGAGAATTGAGAATGGAGAATGAGGAATGGAGAATCGAGAATGGAGAATTGAGAATTGAGAATTGAGAATGGAGAATGGAGAATGAAGAATGGAGAATGGAGAATAGAGTATTGAGAATGGAGAATTGAGAATGGAGAATGGAGAATGGGGAATGGAGAATGGAGAATGGAGAATTGAGAATGAGGAATGGAGAATGGAGAATGAGGAATGGACAATGGAGAATGGGGAATGGACAATGGAGAATGGGGAATTGAGAATTGAGAATGGAGAATGGTAATGGAGAATGGAGAATGGAGAATGGGGAATGGAGAATGGAGAATGGAGAATTGAGATTGGAGAATTGAGAATGGAGAATGGGGAATGGTGAATGGAGAATGGAGAATGGTGAATGGAGAATGGAGAATGGAGAATGGAGAATTGAGAATGGAGAATGGGGAAGGGTGAATGGAGAATGGTGAATGGTGAATGGAGAATGGAGAATGGTGAATGGAGAATGGAGAATGGTGAATGGTGAATGGAGAATGGAGAATGGTGAATAGAGAATGGAGAATGGAGAATTGAGAATGGAGAATGGGGAAGGGTGAATGGAGAATGGTGAATGGTGAATGGAGAATGGTGAATGGAGAATGGAGAATGGTGAATGGTGAATGGAGAATGGTGAATGGAGAATGGAGAATGGTGAATAGAGAATGGAGAATGGAGAATTGAGAATTGAGAATGGAGAATGAGGAATGGAGAATGGAGAATGGAGAATTGAGAATTGAGAATGGAGAATGGAGAATGGAGAATGGAGTATGGAGAATGAGGAATGGAGAATGGAGAATTGAGATTTGAGAATGGAGAATGGAGAATGGAGAATGAGGAATGGAGAATCGAGAATGGAGAATTGAGAATTGAGAATTGAGAATGGAGAATGGAGAATGGAGAATGAAGAATGGAGAATGGAGAATAGAGTATTGAGAATGGAGAATTGAGAATGGAGAATTGAGAATGGAGAATGGAGAATTGAGAATTGAGAATGCAGAATGGAGAATTGAGAATTGAGAATGGAGAATGGAGAATGGAGAATGGAGAATTGAGAATGAGGAATGGAGAATTGAGAATGGAGAATGGAGAATTCAGAATTGAGAGTGGAGAATGGAGAATAGAGAATGGAGAATTGAAAATGGAGAATAGAGAATTGAGAAATATTGAGAATGGAGAATGGAGAATGAAGAATGAAGAATGGAGAATGGAGAATTGAGAATTGAGAATTGAGAATAGAGAACGGAGAATGGAGAATTGAGAATGAGGAATGGAGAATTGAGAATGGAGAATGGAGAATGAGGAATGGACAATGGAGAATGGGGAATTGAGAATGGAGAATGGAGAATGGAGAATTGAGAATTGAGAATGGAGAATGGAGAATGAGGAATGGAGAATGGAGAATGGAGAATTGAGAATTGAGAATTGAGAATGGAGAATTGAGAATGGAGAATGAGGAATGGAGAATGGAGAATTGAGAATGGAGAATGAAGAATGGAGAATGGAGAATGGAGAATTGAGAGTGGAGAATGAGGAATGGAGAATGGAAAATGGAGAATTGAGAATTGAGAATTGAGAATTGAGAATGGAGAATGGTAAATGGAGAATGAGGAATGGAGAATGGAGAGTGGAGGATAATGAATGGACAATGGAGAAAGGAGAATGAGGAATGGAGATTGGAGAATCAGGAATAGAGAATAGAGAATTGAGAATGAGGAATAGAGAATGGAGAATGAAGAATGGAGAATATAGAATGAGGAATAGAGAATGGGAAATGGTGAATGAGGAATGGAGAATAGAGAATGGTGAATGGAGAATGGAGAATGGGGAATGGAGAATGGGAATTGGTAATTGGAAAACTTGCCAGACTTTTGTAAATCGCCATTTTCGTCAATGTTTGAAGGACCCGATATCGTACATCAAGTGTCTGTGACTTTACCCTGGGTATGGTTATACTGGCAGCAATTTGGAGAACATATAGCTTCAACGAGAAATTCTTCTTCCGCAGCAAGTATTGAAGCCAGGATATTAGTTTGATGCGATCCCCACAAATTTGGAAAGTGCAAGAACTTTACCAATTTTCGCTTTGTGAAAAAGTGGAAAAATATTTGAATTCAACTAAATGCGACCCGGCCCTAATAGGGGTTTTCTTGATCAGACACAAACCACTTGTTTCACTTTGCAAGCTAACGACCATAGGACGCGCCAATCTGATATCTCTGCCGTAAATATTAATAGCACGTGATGCATCAGACTCTTGAACTTCCATGGGTTTCCCGCAAATATGAGTAAACTCATCTTTAACCCTTTAACTCCCAAGATCTGATTGTTAATTCTCCCCTCTGGCTGTTACACATTTCCTTGTAAATAAGTTGCGAGAATTTGGTGTTAGATCAAGATAACAACTTCGACCTGATACATTTGAGAATTCTCATTACCTATTTGCTGGATAGTGCATGTATATTGTAGGGAGAAGTTATTTGTTCATCATTTGTGGGAGTTAAAGGGTTAAAATGTGAACGAACACCCGACCAGAGCCTCGATTGTTGATGTTAATAAAAATTATTCCCTCTTTTAGAAAATTAATTGACATTACCATGTAAATTATACTCGTTACTCGCTAAGCTTCAGATAGTGACTTAACGAAACAAGTCGGGGTAACTTCCTACAATTTATGCTTTCTCTTTAATTTTGATAAAAATATCTACTCCGCATTATAAACAATAAATTTCCCATTTTCCATTTTGCAATTTTATTTTCCCATCTGATTTTCCCATTCCCCATTGCTCATTCCCGCTTTTAGTAACATCCGTTTTAAGGCTCCGTGTCAGCCCATTATGTCAACGTGCATGCTGCTGCATTCGTTTGTATGCCATCCTGTGCCTCATTTTGAATGTTTGAGCAAAGGGCTTTTGCTGTAATCCGAGCGTAACGATGTAAACACAGTCCTTCAAGATCACAAAGAAGAGACAGTAGTTCAAGTGCAAGCGCTTTCACGTTATCATCCATCCTGAACCACCTAAAAGTTCATCCCGTCGTCAAACAGATCAGACCTGCCCCTCTGTAGAGGTAGTACACTACAGTCAAGTGCAGCAAGTTTCTTAAGAAGTCCCGTTCAGGGCTTTCAGTTCATACTTTCATACTCGCCTTTGGAAGCCCAATACTTGTAGACTTTTTCCCAGTCTTTTTGTTACTTTCTGTGTTATTTCTTTTTTTTAAGCATTCTCCCTCAAACTCTAAATCAAATCGTTGCGACTTTCTCTTCACCTTTCCGCCGCTTTGCTTTGTTGTGCTTTCGCCGACCTCAATCAATTTAATTTAAATATTTTGCACTGTTTGAGATTTATTCACGTGTTCTCGGCAAATGAGCATGCGTTAGGTTTCGCTTTAGGCGACGCCTGCAGGCAGTTGTACACACCGTCGACTTGACTTGACTTGAATACCCAATTATATCGGGTTTGCCGGAATACAATGATCAGAATTCGTGGAAAAAGAGTTTTGACGGTTTTAGCTTTTGTGATGGCAATTTGTGTATCTTTCCAGCTAGGTCTTATATGGAGTACTCGTTCCTCCTTTTCTGACATTGTTCGTGAACAACTAGATGTCGAAAGCCATATGCAGCGGTTGCAATTACGAGAACTGAAAATGAATCACACGACAACTTCTACTTCGCAAGTTAATTACAAATCATTTCTTATAACTAGGAGATCTTGTATGCAACATTACGATCTTCTTATCATTATCTCATCCGCTCCAGGTAACTTCGAAAGAAGGAATAACATTCGTAAGACATGGGCATTTGAAAGATCCGCAAAACCAAGATGGACGTCCGTTTTTCTTGTCGCTCAAACACGGAATGAAACAGTTTCGAACGTGTTGCTTGACGAAGATGAAGCTCTTAAGGACCTCGTTCGAGCTAGCTATTATGACCACTACTGGAATCAAACCCGAAAGATACAAATGGGCTTCGAGTGGGCAGTAACGTATTGCAATTTCTCGTTTCTTTTGAAATTGGATGACGACGTTTTCGTGCACGTTCCAAGAGTTCTCTCCTTCTTAAGCGCACCCACCACGCCGAAGAAGATGCTTTATGCTGGCTGTCATTATGCAAACATGGGCCCTCATAGGAAAGGCAAATGGATGGTAACTTACGAGGAGTATAACGAGACAAGATATCCAGACTTTTGCCCCGGTTTTGGATACATTTTATCTCACGATGTTGTGCGCGCATTTGTTGACACTTTCTCTTCTTTGCCGTTCTTCAGACTGGACGATGTTTACGTTGGCATGCTGGCGAGTAAGAACGGAATAAGTATCACAAACAATGTGGGCTTTGAAGTATGGCATCCACCCCAATATGTATGTGTTCCAACAAAGGATACTTTAGTCAGGCATGATGTAGGGGAAGAGTGCCAGATGAAAATGTTTAACTTAACCATTTTCCCTCAGTAGTTCAATGGCGTGGTTAGTACATACGAATATTTAGACAAATTCTTCAGCGAATGATGTTTCCCTGTTCGATATCCGTTGTTGATTTGAATGCAGCTAATTAAAGCTATCTTTGTCTTGAATGGGCGTTGCTCGAAGAATCAGAATCAGGGCATTGGATGCTACAACATTCACCGACAATCAGGCTGAGTGTCAGAGGGAGTTGTATATCTGTCACTATTAGCAGTAGATATCGAGATACGACTATCGCAGTTTATTATTTTATAGGGAATGTTATTGAATCTTATTGCTCTCTCATCTTATAAAAATTGATTGCAACTTTAAATACATTTATTTTTCCTTGAAAATGCACAAAAAGTGACTGTGGAGAAGTTTGTTGGAAACTATCAAAATGTGATGTAAGATTTAGCTCTTACCGACCTAAGAGCAATGAAGACTTTATATTCTTTGATCCAGAAACATACAGGGTGAGGAAGCAAGAGACACGGAAAAATTTATATCAGAAATGAAGTTGATAAAATGAACTCTTCCAGCGGGTTTTTAAGCAATCTTAAAACATTGACTCATACATGTAACCAAAGATTACTCAACGGAACTATTCCGTTTCAGTGTAGAATAGAAACTGTCACACTGCTACAGAGGTCAGATAATTTCTAGGATTTCAATTTTACTTTTACCTATTAAAAGAGAGTTCTCATTATTATGCTCAGAAATGCTGACTAAAAACCTGGTTTTGATGTAAAAAAGATGTTGGTTAGAGTATTTATGTTTTAAATATTGTCAGTTTAGAATTCATAAACTCATATCAATTCAATTCAAGTCAATTCAGTTGTACTGTTATATTTACAGCTTGACATCTACTGCTCGCAGATAGCAACAGTTAGTCGAGGCAAGCAGTAGTTTCACACATATTAAGAAAAACTTTACGGTAACAAATCACAGAAAAGAGATAAATATTCACTTGATAGTTATGCTAAATAAGGCTGATTAAAAACCTGAATATACTATAAAAATATGTTGGTTAGAGTGTTGTTACTTATTGTCAGCTTAGAATTCATAAACCCATATCCTGCATGAGTTTCCATCGATCAATTCATTTTATAAACCTGCTTATGCCATTAAAACGTTGAATGGACTCATGCCTGCACTCCAAAACAGAGAACGCCTCAGTGTCTTCACTTTAAGGAAGAAATGCCTCACTCGTACATGTACATTATGTAAAATTAGCTTCAGAGCCAACGGCCATTAGGCAGCATGACATTGATGTTTTACATCAGTCTAAAACAAAGATTCGATGTTTTTATTCAAAAAGCAGAGCAGAAGATGTTGCCTTCTTCATAGACAAGTTTAAGACCTCCATAATGCCATGTAGGGGATGAGATATGAACATTGAAGGCACTATTGCCCAATGCAAATCTCTTCTTTTACAAGGAAAGCAAGTCACTGCTGAGAAGGTGGATAGTCTTGTTGCGGCAGCGAGCACGTTTGCAGAAAAAATATTCTCGGATTGTGCCTTCATCGAGCTTCCAAAGCAGTACAAGCGGAAATTAAACGAAAGGAAAACAAACAGTGAGTAAATATGGAACAGACTGAAACCTTCATTCCATCTAAACAGTCGATCCGTAAAATCATCTTTCAGTAAATTCACAGCACACAAAATCCATTAGATCTGCAATCGTGAAAGAAGAGTGTCTTTAACTTGCTCTTCTTGAAGTACGGACAGGCCATGTCGATCTAAACAGCATAAACAGAGGTTATGCCGGCAGAAAACACTCAGTACTCTTGCCACAGAACCGATTTGAAGAGCGTAAACAGCAGGATAAAAAGACATTCCGGCAGCGAGGTGGTTCTACGTCACCGAATCTATTCCGTGTAAATAACCTACGTGTTAAGAAAGACCTCCAACTTTGGCTAAAAACGCCGAATGCAAATGTTTCGGTCCTGGAAAATAGACAACCGTCGTTTTTCTCTCCGTAAGTGTCATTCCATGCTTTTGGGAATGGCTCTTAGATTTAGACCTCCGCTAAAGCATCCGCCTGCGGCCCAGTTTGGTATACAAATCAGAGACAGTCGAATCTAAGTGATCACACGATTAAATTCCTTCCCGTCGATAACAAGCTTAGGCCGGCGCTTCTGTCAACAGATTGGGTGTAAATCGAGATACAGCCATCTGCACGATGAACTTTATTATTTCTGGGTCATTTTGAGGCACTGGTATGTTTGTCGTGACAGTAGAATAAAGCACCGACGACAGCTTATGTAAAAGTTCTGTCAGTTTATCGTCTTTTCCAAAAATAGCAAGATTCCTACTTGGTTGCGATCATTAAATGACTCCGACTCAAATTTACGTTATTCGTGTAAATAAGACACCTACGGTAGGACGACCCATTGCTGCCTCTCACTCGTACATTACTTGGCCTATAAGTATTTTTGTTGATGAACTTCTTACGATAAAAATACACATGCCTTCTGTGCTTGGGGATTCTAGTGAGTTAATCCAATTCGTTGAAAACACGGGTAACAAGTTTAACGATAGCGATAGCAAGCTTAGGCCGGCGCTTCTGTCAACAGATTGGGTGTAAATCGAGATACAGCCATCTGCACGATGAACTTTATTATTTCT
>NC_089314.1:4452119-4467119 GCF_036669915.1 Pocillopora verrucosa
TCAGAAGTATCAAGAAGGAATTAAAACTGAGAGAAAATATCGAACAAGAGCGAAGCCTTTCTGTCCACCCGCATGCTAATTCATTCGTTTTTATGCCATCGTATGCCTCATTTTGATTCTTTGACGGCTCAGGGCCTGTGCTACAATCCAAGGGTAACGATGTCAACGCAGTCCTTCAAGATCGCAAAGAGGAGACAGTAGCTCAAGTGCAAGCGCTTTCGCGTTATCATCCATCCTGAACCACCTTTATAATAAAGTTCGGATATAACACGCGCTGTCATTGGTTGAAAGAGCGTGCTCTATGAGAGTATAGAGCATAGAGCTGAGCTACAGCGCTCACGCCATCTGCCAATTGTACTATGTTCGAGCTTTTCCGGGACTTCTTTTTAGCTTTTTTCCGATAATTGAAAGTGAAATTTCGGAACTGAAGCGAGCCGGCAAGTAGCAACAGATGAATCAAACAAAGGTTTGTAACACATACCAGGCGCCGTAAATTACGTTATTAAAACGTCAGCAGATACGAAAATCCTCAAAGGAAAAACAAAATAAATATTCCGAGTTTTAAAGATTTTCACGCTCAGTTAGATTGCAAGCTTACGTACGGTAATAAAAATCAAACACAGCTAACACTCGTATAGTATATAAATTTCAGTGTTCAAAAACAAAACATAAATGATGAAAAATATAACCAAACTGGCATAATTGTTAAAATTCATTCTAATCATGACGGTGTCTGACCGAATATGATCATGCTGAAGTCCATCGCGGCTCGCTCATCATGGTGATCTCCGGTCATCACAGTAACAATAAACTACATCGGCCGCCCTTCGAGTGAAAAAAATAAGAGCTTGCTCTGATATCCTTTCCTATTCGTTGAGTGGCAATTCACACCAGTCACTGCAGCCGAGTTTTGCGGCGCTGTCATCACGAGCGATCTTCATGTTCCGGTGAATTCGGCTGTCGTTCACTCAAAAAACACTCGCCTTGAACAGTTTGTTTTCTACCTTGTTTTGCGGCGCTGTCATCACGAGCGATCTTCATGTTCTGGTGAATTCGGCTGTCGTTCACTCAAAAAACACTCGCCTTGAACAGTTTGTTTTCTACTTTGACATGTGTAAAAACTCGCTTGTTTTTATGAGTTATAATTCGGCTGAAGTTCACTGAACATTTCACTTTAAGATTCTGTATTAGAGACTTAAAAACTTCAGGCAAAAGTGTTAAATTCGACTTGCCGAACTATT
Organism: Pocillopora verrucosa; assembly: GCF_036669915.1. Lineage (NCBI taxonomy): Eukaryota > Metazoa > Cnidaria > Anthozoa > Scleractinia > Pocilloporidae > Pocillopora > Pocillopora verrucosa. The sequence goes on from NC_089314.1 coordinate 4,453,361, forward strand.
TTAGTTTGTAAACTATCGTAGAAAGTGAACTTTGATGGTTTTTGAACTTCGATGGTTTGACACTTTTGACAGCTTTAATCTTGTACAGCCAATCAGATTATTTGAACCATTCTAACGAGGATTCTGATTGGCTTATTGTAGCGTGCTTTATGAGAGTATAGAGCATGCTGACGACATTGTTGTTCGCTTTGGAAATAAAGTTTGTTTTAAAAATTGAAAGTAATGCTTGGGTAATTTAACGGATTCTTTATTATAAAACAAATAGAGAAGCCTTGACTGTGCTCTGTTCTGTTATAAAGCACTTAGGAAGCGGCTAGAGCACTCAAGAAGTGGGAGAAACACTCGACTACGTCTCGTGTTTCTCTCTACACTTCTTTCGTGCTCTAGCCGCTTCCTCATCGGCAGAAATATTGGACAAGATGGCGGCCGCGCTTGCGCATTTCCTCCTAAATGGCGTCCAAGTAATGTAAGAAACTGTATGGAAATTTGTAAAATTTCTAAAATATAACAATCAGGAGCTCATGGTCCCGTCTGCTCTCGATTGAGACATATTCAGTACTGATTCTGCTATTCATCAAACCTCACAAGGACTCGATAAATAAAAACACTTACTTCCCGAGCCAGTTCTTTTGTCATTGATCATTGACCTAGGTCGCCATACAGTTCTTCAAAATCCGTCGTTCTCCATCCCAAACACTCGCTACGAAAGTGCATCAATAAAGTCAACTACTCTCTATCGAATTGACTGCTACAGAGTTCGAAGCGTCCAAATATCCTGTAAAATTGCCATTTCCTCCCATCAAAAAACTTCCCAACACGCCAGAATATCCCTTATTTTCCATGTTGAGTAAGTGACGAGACGCCATGTTGAAAACTATGACTGAAATAGTTAAACACGAGCAATGCTGATCTTCGAATCGTCGGCCATATTTGTTTAAGTTCTTGCAGGGAAATAAATTAGTTCTCAGGTCCTTTTCGGAATAAAAATATGCCAGGCATTGAATGCAAATTCAGCAGTCTTGGCACGAAAATTAAATTAAAGCAAATCAAAATTCTGACATCATGTCATCACTCTGCCTCGAAAAATCCCAAAGATTTACTTGCAGGTCTTCTTTTCTTTTTCTTTTTGCTCAAATTGTATAACTCATGGTACGAAACATTCTTCTTTGCAGATCGAGCCGTGATCGCCGCCATATTGAATTCTTTTGATATTCTATTTTTCCGGAGTGTAATACGATATACCGCTGAAAAATGTTAGCGGGCACGAAATGTCCTTGATTTCTGGCGATGGCGTGCTTTATAACAGAACAGAGCACAGTCAAGGCTTCTCTATTTGTTAAATAAAATAAAATCATCCTGTCGTCAAACAGATCAGATCTGCCCTCCTGTAGTGGTCAGCACACTCTAGTCAAGTGCAGCAAGTTTCTTAAGAAGTCCTATTGAGGGCCTTCAGTTGCAAAGGGTCAAATGACTTAAAATTTGCTGTCTGTTGTTACGCGACGCCAGTGGGGAAACTGTACACGTTAACTTGATTTGCATACGCAATTTTATCGGATATGCCGAAATACAATGATCAGAATTCCTAAAAAAAGAGTTTTAACCGTTTTAGCTTTTGTGATGGCAATTTGCGTATCTTTCCAGCTAAGACTTATTTGGAGTACTCTTTCCTCCTTTTCTGACATTGTTCGTGAACAACTAGATGTCGAAAACCATGTGAAGCGGATCCAATTACGAGAACTGAAAATGAATCACACGACAACTTCTACTTCGCAAATTCATCACAAAACATTTCTTATAACCAGGAGATCTTGTATGCAACATTACGATCTTCTTATCATTATCTCATCCGCTCCAGGTAACTTCGAAAGAAGGAATAACATTCGTAAGACATGGGCATTCGAAAGATCCACAAAACCAAGATGGACGTCAGTTTTTCTGGTCGCTCAAACACGGAATGAAGCAGTTTCGAACGTGTTGCTCGACGAAGATGAAGCACTTAAGGACCTTGTGCAAGCTAGCTATTACGACCACTACTGGAATCAAACCCGAAAGATACAAATGGGCTTCGAGTGGGCAGTAACGTATTGCAATTTCTCGTTTCTTTTGAAATTGGATGACGACGTTTTCGTGCACGTTCCAAGAGTTCTCTCCTTCTTAAGCGCACCCACCACGCCGAAGAAGATGCTTTATGCTGGCTGTCATTATGCAAACATGGGCCCTCATAGGAAAGGCAAATGGATGGTAACTTACGAGGAGTATAACGAGACAAGATATCCAGACTTTTGCCCCGGTTTTGGATACATTTTATCTCACGATGTTGTGCGCGCATTTGTTGACACTTTCTCTTCTTTGCCGTTCTTCAGACTGGACGATGTTTACGTTGGCATGCTGGCGAGTAAGAACGGAATTAGTATCACAAATAATGTGGGCTTTGAAGTATGGCATCCACCCCAGTATGTATGTGTTCCAACAAAGAATACTTTAGTCAGGCATGATGTAGGGGAAGAGTGCCAAATGAAAATGTTTAACTTAGCCATTTTCCCTCAATAGTTCGATGGGGTGGTTAGTACATACGTATATTTAGATAAATTCTTCAGTGAGTGATGTTTCCCTATTCAATATCCGTTGTTCATTTGAGTGCAGCTATTTAAAGCTATATTTGTTTTGAATGTGCGTAGCTCGAAGAGTCAGAATCAGGGCATTGGATGCTACAACATTCACCGACAATTAGGCTGGATGTCAGAGCAAGTTGTATATCTGTCACAATAAGCCGTAGATATCAAGAAACGACTATCGCAGTTTATTTTATGGGGAATATTATTGAATTTTATTGCTTTCTCATCTTGTAAAAATTGATTGCAACTTGAAATAGATTTATTTTTCCTTGAAAATTCACAAAAAGTAACTGTAAAGAGGCTTGTTGGATGAATTAAGAAAGTTTGTATTACACTGCATTGATATGCTTTAATAGTGTTTGGGAATGAGTTGCTCTTAGAGGCTAAAGCTATCAAAATGTGATGTAAGATCTAGCTCTTACCGACTTGAGAGCAATCAAAACTTTATATTCTTTCATCCAGACACATGCAGGGTGAAGAAGCAAGAGACACGGAACAATTTATTTCAGAAACAATTTAGTTCAGAAATCAACTCTTCTAGCGGGTTTTTTAAGCAATCTTAAAACATTGACTCATGCATGTAACCAAAGATTACTCAACGGAACTATTCCGTTTTAGTGTAGAATAGAAACTGTCACACGGCTACAGGGGTCAAATAATCTCTAGGCTTTCAATTTTACTTTTATCTATTAAAATAGAGTTCTCATCATTATGCTCAGTAATCGGCTGTCTAAAACCCTGCTTTTGATGTAAAAATATGATGGTTATAGTATTTATGTTGTTACATATTGTCAGTTTAGAATTAATAAACTCATATTAATTCAATTCAAGTCAATTCAGTTGATACTGTTAAAGCAGGACAAGCGGAAATTAAACGTAGGGAAAACAAGCAGGGAGAAAATATGGAACACACTGAAGCCCTAATTCCGTTTGAACAGTCGATCCGTAAAATCATCCGTTAGTAAATTCAAAGCACACAAAATCCACCAGATCTGCTATCGTCAAAGAAGAGCGTCTTTCTCTTGCTCCTCTTGAAGTACGGACGGGCCAAGTCGGTCTAAACAGCGACAACAGAGGTTATGCCGGCAGAAAACACGCAGTACTCTTGCCACAGAACCGATTTTAAGAGCGTAAACAGCAGAGGAAAAAACATTCCAGCAGCGAGAGGTAGTTCTAATTCACCGCGATCTATTCCGTCTAAACAACCTTAACGAAACAAGTATAACCTCGAGCGTTGCCTAAAAAGATTCGAATTACCGCAACACACCATAAACATCACATAAGAGTGTGACAGACATCGAGCCTTTCTGTTTTGAAAATTCTAAACCAAAATAACGTAGAGGAAAAATTAATGAGAAGGGAGATGCTCATCAATTGAAAATTAAACTCACTAATCGCAATTCCGCCCGTAAGAGATTAAGGAAACACATTAAAAGAATGAATGCGTTCAGTGACCCTTAAACAACAGGAAGAAAAGAACTTGGACCAGTTGAGGAATGAGTTCAATGGCGCGCGTAAAGATTGTCACGTTTTGTTGGAATTAGACGAGGAAAAGAATACATCGTATCAGTGGTTCGATTTCCACGACTGTCAATTCTTCGAATGTAGAATTAGAGTGCAAGAAACGTATTTAGGCACAAGATAAAAATCCAGTCTCACACCGTCTAAGAAAATGAGCCACGGAGGAAGGTCCGATTCAACTGACAGGACAACATTGAGTTCTTTCTCTACGACACATCTTTCTCGAAAAGGAAAAAGATTTAAGAGATCTTTCTGCCATTTTGTTTTGTTGTGCTTTCGCCGCCTTCAATTAATTGAATTTCAAAATTTTACTCTGTTTGGGATTAATTCACGTGTTCTCGGCCAATGAACATGCTGATATTTTTGGATGGAAAAGTTCATTGTTTTAAAATATTAATAATTAAGGTATCGCTCTACGCAACGCCAGCAAGCAAGTTTACAAGCCGCCGACTTTATTTGCATACCCAATTTTATCGGGTTTGCTGGAATGCAATGATCATAATTCATAGGAAAAGAGTTTTGACCGTTTTAGCTTTTGTGATGGCTATTTGTGTATCTTTCCAGCTAGGTCTTATACGGAGTACTCGTTCCTCCTTTTCTGACATTGTTCGTGAACAACTAGATGTCGAAAACCATGTGAAGCGGATCCAATTACGAGGACTGAAAATGAATCACACGACAACTTCTACTTCGCAAACTCATCACAAATCATTTCTTATAACCAGGAGATCTTGTATGCAACATTACGATCTTCTTATGATTATCTCATCCGCTCCAGGTAACTTCGAAAGAAGGAATAACATTCGTCAGACATGGGCATTCGAAAGATCCGCAAAACCAAGATGGACGTCAGTTTTTCTGGTCGCTCAAACACGGAATGAAGCAGTTTCGAACGTGTTGCTCGACGAAGATGAAGCACTTAAGGACCTTGTGCGAGCTAGCTATTACGACCACTACTGGAATCAAACCCGAAAGATACAAATGGGCTTCGAGTGGGCAGTAACGTATTGCAATTTCTCGTTTCTTTTGAAATTGGATGACGACGTTTTCGTGCACGTTCCAAGAGTTCTCTCCTTCTTAAGCGCACCCACCACGCCGAAGAAGATGCTTTATGCTGGCTGTCATTATGCAAACATGGGCCCTCATAGGAAAGGCAAATGGATGGTAACTTACGAGGAGTATAACGAGACAAGATATCCAGACTTTTGCCCCGGTTTTGGATACATTTTATCTCACGATGTTGTACGTGCATTTGTTGACACTTTCTCTTCTTTGCCGTTCTTCAGACTGGACGATGTTTACGTTGGTATGCTGGCGAATAAGAACGGAATAAGTATCACAAACAATGTGGGCTTTGAAGTATGGCATCCACCCCAGTATGTATGTGTTCCGACAAAGAATACTTTAGTCAGGCATGATGTAGGGGAAGAGTGCCAAAAGAAAATGTTTAACTTAACCATTTTCCCTCAGTAGTTCAGTGGCGTGGTTAGTACATACGTATATTTAGATAAATTCTTCAATGAATGATGTTTCCCTATTCAATATCCATTGTTCATTTAAGTGCAGCCATTTAAAGCTATCTTTGTCTTGAAAGTGCGTTGCTCGAAGAGTCAGAATCAGGGCATTGGATGCTACAACATTCACCGACAATCAGGCTGAGTTTCAGAGCAAGTTGTATGTCTGTCAAAATAAGCCGCAGATATCAAGAAACGACTATCGCAGTTTATTATTTTCTGGAGAATGTTATTGAATTTTATTGCTTTCTCATCTTGTAAAAATTGATTGCAACTTTAAAAACATTTATATTTCTTTGAAAATTCGCAAAAAGAAACTGTGAAGAAGCTTGTTGGATGAATTTGTAAAGTTTGTACCACATTGTATTGATATGCTTTAAAAGTGTCTGGGAATGAGTTGCTCTTAGAGGCTAAAGCTATCAAAATGTGATGTAAGATCTAGCTCTTACTGACTTGAGAGCAATCAAAACTTTATATTCTTTCATCCAGACACATGCAGGGTGAAGAAGCAAGAGACACGGAACAATTTATTTCAGAAACAATTTAGTTCAGAAATCAACTCTTCTTGCGGGTTTTTTAAGCAATCTTAAAACATTGACTCATACATGTAACCAAAGATTACTCAACAGAACTAATCCGTTTCACTTTAGAACAGAAACTGTCACACGGCTACAGGGGTCAAATAATCTCTAGGCTTTCAATTAAAATTTTAATTTTACCTATTAAAATAGAGTCCTCATCATTATGCTTAATAATCGGCTGACTAAAAACCTGCTTTTGATGTGAAAATATGTTGGTTATAGTATTTATGTTGTTACATATTGTCAGTTTAGAATTAATAAACTCATATTAATTCAATTCAAGTCAATTCAGTTGATACTGTTAAAGCAGCACAAGCGGAAATTAAACGTAAGGAAAACAAGCAGTGAGAAAATATGGAACACACTGAAACCTAATTCTGTCTGAGAGTCGATCCGTAATATCATCCGTTAGTAAATTCACAGCACACAAAATCCACCAGATCTGCTATCGTCAAAGAAGAGCGTCTTTCTCTTGCTATTCTTGAAGTACGGAGTGACCAAGTTGGTCTAAACAGCGACAACAAAGGTTATGCCGGCACAAAACACTCAGTGCTTTCGCCACAGAACCGATTTTAAGAGCGTAAACAGCAGAGAAAAAGACATTCCAGCAGCCGGAGGTGGTTCTAAGTCATCGAGATCTATTCCGTCTAAATAACCCAAACGGGTCAAGTATGACCTCGAGCGTTGGCTAAAAAAGTCCGGACTACCGCAACACACCATAAACATCACATTAGAGTGTGACAGGCATCGAGCCTTTCTGTTTTGAAAATTCTAAACCAAAAAAACCTTAAGGAAAAATGGATGAGAAAAGGGAGAGGCTCGTCGATTGGAAATTAAACTCACTCATCGAAATTCCGCCCGTAAGAGATTAAGGAAACATATTAAAAGAATGAACGTGCACAGTGACCCTTAAACAACAAGAAGAAATGAACTTGGACCAGTTGAGGAATGAGTTCAATGGCGCGCGTAAATATCATCACGTTTTGTTGGAATTAGACGGGGAAGGGAATACTTTGTATCAATGGTTCGATTTCCACGACTGTCAATTCTTCGAATGTAGAATTAGAGTGCAAGAAACGTATTTAGGCACAAGATAAAAATCCAGTCTCACACCGTCTAAGAAAATGAGCCACGGAGGAAGGTCCGATTCAACTGACAGGACAACATTGAGTTCTTTCTCTACGAAACATCTTTCTCGAAAAGGAAAAAGATTTAAGAGATCTTTCTGCCATTTTGTTTTGTTGTGCTTTTGCCGGCTTTAAACAATTCAATTTCAAAATTTTACTCTGTTTGGGATTAATTCACGTGTTCTCGGCCAATGAGCATGCTGATATTTTTGGATGGAAAAGTTCATTGTTTTAAAATATTAATAATTAAGGTTTCGCTTTAAGTGACGCCAGCAGGCAAGTTTACACTCCGCCAACTTTATTTGCATACCCAATTTTATCAGGTTATCTGGAATACAATGATCCGAATTCAAGGAAAAAGAGTTTTGACCGTTTTAGCTTTTGTGATGGCAATTTGTGTATTTTTCCAGCTAGGTCTTATACGGAGTACCCGTTCCTCCTTCTCTGACAGTGTTCGTGAACAACTAGATGTCGAAAACGACGTGCGGCAGACGCCATTACGAGAACTGAAAATGAATCACACGACAACTCCTACTTCGCAAATCAATTACAAATCATTTCTTATAACCAGGAGATCTTGTATGCAACATTACGATCTTCTTATCATTATCTCATCCGCTCCAGGTAATTTCGGAAGAAGGAATAACATTCGTAAGACATGGGCATTCGAAAGATCCGCAAAACCAAGATGGACGTCAGTTTTTCTGGTCGCCCAGACACGGAATGAAACAGTTTCGAACGTGTTGCTTGACGAAGATGAAGCACTTAAGGACGTTGTGCGAGCTAGCTATTACGACCACTACTGGAATCAAACCCGAAAGATACAAATGGGCTTTGAATGGGCAGTAACGTATTGCAATTTCTCGTTTCTTTTGAAATTGGATGACGACGTTTTCGTGCACGTTCCAAGAGTTCTCTCCTTCTTAAGCGCACACACCACGCCGAAAAAGATGTTTTACGCTGGCAATCACTACACAAATCCTGTTCCTTTAAGGGAGGGTAAATGGAAGGTAACTTACGAGGAATATAGCGGGACGAGATATCCAGACTTTTGCCCCGGTTTTGGATACATTTTATCTCACGATGTTGTGCGCGCATTTGTTGACACTTTCTCTTCTTTGCCGTTCTTCAGACTCGACGATGTTTACGTTGGCATGCTAGCAAGTAAGAACGGAATAAATATTACAAACAATGTGGGTTTTGAACTATGGCATCCGCCCCAATATGTATGTGTTCCAACAAAGAATACTTTAGTCAGGCATGATGTAGGGGAAGAGTGCCAAATAAAAATGTTTAACTTAGCCATTTTCCCTCAGTAGTTCGATGGCGTGGTTAGTACATACGTATATTTTCATAAATTCTTCAATGAATAATTTTTCCCTGTAAAATATCCGTTGTTCATTTGAGTGCAGCTAATTAAAGCCATCTTTGTTTTGAATGTGCGTAGATCGAAGAGTCAGAATTAGGGCATTGGATGCTACAACATTCACCGACAATCAGGCTGAGTGTCTGAGCAAGTTGTGTATCTGTCAAAATAAGCAGTAGATATCAAGAAACGACTATCGCAGTTTATTATTTTATGGGGAATTTATTGAATTTTACTGCTTCCTCGTCTTGTAAAAATTGATTGCAACTTTAATTAACAAATAGAGAAGCCTTGACTGTGCTCTGTTCTGTTATAAAGCACGCAGGAAGCGGCTAGAGCACGAAAGAAGTGTAGAGAGAAACACGAGACGTAGTCGAGTGTTTCTTCCCACTTCTCGGGCTCGAAATGTCCTTGATTTCTGGCGATGGCGTGCTTTATAACAGAACAGAGCACAGTCAAGGCTTCTCTATTTGTTGTATAATAAAGAATCCGTTAAATTACCCTAGCATTACTTTTAATTTTCAAAACAAACTTTATTTCCAAAGCGAACAACAATGTCGTCAGCATGCTCTATACTCTATAAAGCACGCTACAATAAGCCAATCAGAATCCTTGTTAGAGTGGTTCAAATAATCTGATTGGCTGTACCAGATTAAAGCTGTCAAAAGTGTCAAACCATCAAAGTTCAAAAACCATCAAAGTTCACATTCTACGATAGTTTACAAACTAAAATAATTCGGCAAGTCGAATTTAACACTTTTGCCTGAAGTTTTTAAGTCTCTAATCTTGAAGTGAAATGTTCAGTGAACTTCAGCCGAATTATGGCTCATAAAAACACGCGAGTTTTTTCACATGAGAAGGTAGAAAACAAACTGTTCAAGGCGAATGTTTTTTGAATGAACGACAGCCGAATTCACCGGGACATGAAGATCGCTCGGGATGATAGCGCCGCAAAACTCGGCTGTAGTGACTGATGTGAATTGCCACTCAACGTATCGGAAAGGATATCAGAGCAAGCTCTTATTTTTTCACTCGAAGGGCGGCCGATGTAGTTTCTGAGGCTTGCTTTACTGTGATGACAGGAGATCGCCATGATGAGCAAGCCGCGATGAAATTCAGCATGATCATATTCGCTCAGACACCGTCATGATTAGTATGAATTTTAACAATTATGCCAGTTTGGTTATATTTTCATCATTTCTGTTTTGTTCTGTTTTGTTTTTGAACACTGAACTTTATATACTATACGAGTGTTAGCTGTGTTTGATTTTTATTACCGTACGTAAGCTTGCAATCTAACTGAGCGTGAAAATCTTTAAAACTCGGAATGTTTATTTTGTTTTCCCTTTGAGGATTTTCGTATCTGCTCACGTTTTAATAATGTAAATTACGGCGCCTGGTATGTTTACAAACCTTTGTTTGATTCTTCTGTTGCTACTTGCCGGCTCGCTTCAGTTCCGAAATTTCACTTTCAATTATCGGAAAAAAGCTAAAAAGAAGTCCCGGAAAAGCTCGAACACAGTACAATTGGCAGATGGCGTGACAGCTTAAGCTCAGCTCTATGCTCTATACTCTCATAGAGCACGCGCTATCAACCAATGACAGCGCGCGTTATATCCGAACTTTATTATAAATAGATTTATTTTTCCTTGAAAATACACAAATCGTGACTGTCCAAAAGCTTGTTGGATGATTTTGTAAAGTTTGAATCACTTTGTACTGATATGCTTTAATGCCAATACAAAGGGTCATGTCTGCGAATGAGTAGCTCTTTGAGACTAAAAACTATCAAAATGTGATGTAAGATTTAGCTCTTACCGACTTGAGAGCAATCAAGACTTTATATTCTTTGATCCAGACACATGCAGGGTGAGGAAACAAGAGACACGGAAAAAATCATTTCAGAAATGTAGTTGATAAAATGAACTCTTCTTTCTGGTTTTCAAGCAATCTTAAAACATTGACTCATGTATGTAATCAAAGATTACTCAGCGGAACTATTCCGTTTCAAGGTAAAATAGAAACTGTCACACTGCTACAGAGGTCAAATAATTTCTAGGCTTTCAATTTTACTTTTACCTATTGAAACAGAGTTCTCATCATTACGCTCAGAAACGCTGACTAAAAATCTGGCTTTGATGTAAAAAATATGTTGGTTAGAGTATTCATGTTGTTACACATTGTCAGTTTAGAGTTCATAATCATTAATTCAACTCAATTCAGTTCAGTTGATACTGTTATATTTACGGCTTGACATCTACTGCTCGCAGATAGCAACAGCTGATCGAGGCGAGCAGCAGTTTCACGCATATTAATAAAAACTTTACAGTAACAAATTAAAGAAAAGAAATAAATATTCACTTGATAGTTATGCTCAGTAATGCTGATTTAAAACCTGGATATGATATAAAAAGATATTGGTTAGAGTAGAATTCATAAACATATTTCCATTGTTTAATTCATTTTATAAACCTGTCCAAAGTCACTGCTTATGTCATTAAAACGTTGAATGGACTCATGCCTGCACTCCAAAACAGAGAACGTCTCAGGGTCTAGGCCTTTCCCGATTATGCTACTAAACTGGCATTTTATGCTTCTAGAAATTCCGCTTTACGCCAAAAAAATGCTCAAATTATGCTCGATTCTCAAAATAATGCTACTTTGCTTGCAGAAAATGCTTTGTTTAATTTCAAGCGAAACGTAGAAACTCAGGTATCATGTGTGTATCAGCAACTGAATGAAGTGAAAAGTGTTCAATTGTTTGTTATTAAACTTCTGATACAGTCAAAACTTGTCCAATGATAAACAGTTAATTAATGTTCGAAGTTCTTAGCGCTTGTTGTACTGTGACATGACGCTGGCTTGGAGGTAGTCAACAAGAGCACAATTCTGTTGCTCGTTGAGGGACGCCTTCAGTATTAAAAATACTCTTTCTGCCTTAGCAGACGATGGTTGAACAAGGAGAACTTGTTTCACTGCGGAAGCCCAACGAGGAAGTTGCTCCTCGTGCTCACACCATCATTCGACTTTCTTCTCTTCAGTCGGGTAACAACATCTTCAGCGGCAGCCAAATAGGCAGGAAGCTCGGCTTTGAGACCGTCGATGGTAGTATCACTATCCAGGAAAGGAAATACTCTCAGAGACTCTACTAATGCATTTGTGGGCTTAAGCCACTGGATCCTAACGGGGCAGAATAGTCTGAAAGCCTTGAATGCTACCACTACATCATAAAGATCGACATTGAACTTTCTCGGAAACCACGTAATTGCCGGCTACAACATAAGCCTTCGCACTCCGTTCGAGTGCTGTTACGTTCTTCCTCCGCAATTGCAGTTGCAATTGCACGGACGTTAGGGAAACAAGGAAATTGACAAAAAAACGGCGCTTAGTTTCTCATAACAAGCAAAAATCAAAGGACCATCCCCTTCCAAAAAATACGTGGCTTTCACAAAATGTTCGCCAACATCAATAGTAGCGGCAAGCTCAAGCTTCAAGTTCATTGGTCGCTGTGGTTCAGAAAGTATTGCTTGAAGTTGTGGCGGTAACTGTGGGCAAACTTTTGCGTCCTTTGCCTCTTCTACGAACCTTGCGACATCTCCAAACTGCACCATCAACTGATGATACACCTCCACTGTCTAGTCTCGCTATATGATCTTGATGTTTGACCTGTTAAATCCTTCCATAACAGCTTGGCTTTACAACTATGGCGAAACATTCTAATCCAAAGGCTTCCGAACTCTACCAATGTTGGGATCACTAAATGGTTTCCCACGTTATCAAGTGTATGAGAGAAGCACACGACATTCAGCATCTTAGGGAATATAAATGTTATTCTGTCCAGTGCTGCTTGTTTAACGCTTGCACTGTCTCTCATGGCTGCGAGAAAGGAATTTGCTCTGACCTCATAATCAACAGACAGGCACTGATTAAGAACTTGTGCTAGTTCGTTGGCATTGACTGACTTAGAGCAAACATCAATTCTCACAAGCCGTTGGATAATGTTCCAGTTATTGTCCACTATACGTACTATTAGAGCAATTGCTTCCCCTTGTCTGGTGCTGCCGTCAAAAATGACTGAAAGGTCACTTGTCATGCTAACTTGACCAGGTATTTCCAATTCTTGTTTAATCCGTTCAGTTTCCTGTTTCAAAGCCATGGAAACATACTGTCCCAGATGAGAGCTTCCAGTGAGTCGATAGCTGTTCTTCTCCAACAGAGACCGTAGCATGTCTATTTTACCGATCGTGATACCCGATCGTGATATTTCTCAGAGAAAAAGCAAAGTTAGAACATTCTCTGAGAGAGGAAGAGCTACAGGAAAGATCAACAAAGACAAACACTGTTGATATTACAGCAACAACAGCAGATGAATCAAGCATTGCTCACCCTCACGGAAAAAATGTTGCCTAAAGAGAGGAATTAACTGTTAATTACTGTAACTTAATTTGTTGTTGTTAGCCAATGGTGTCTTTTTGAATGGCACTTTGCAGAGAGAGATTTGAATTTATGTTCATTAACTTTCATAGGACAATGGCATTTATGAAAGAAATGTTTACATTTTCATGTTATAATCATTTGAATTTGCTTATTATGATAAATGCCTCTTGGAAACTTTGGTGGCTTCTCATTCATGCAGAAGCTGGTACGAAAAAAGACAAATAAGGCTTAAACATTTTGTTGTTAATTTATTGGTTAAAACTGTTGGACTGTACATGTTGAATATATGTTTATAACAAGTGTCTGAAATTTTGTGCCTCACAAACTCTGCTACACCCAACAACCCTTGACCATGATAGGTTTATATGCATTTTTTTTTTAATCAGCTGATCGGGAGGGGCTGCTCCTCAGATTTCAAAAGGTAATGTCCAAGTTATTGCATACCATAACTGTTTCAAATTATAAAATTTCATAAGAAGATAAAGTTCTCTTTTCTTCAACACATCAGCTATGCAAAATAGTCTTGCAGGGTGGGAGGCTCAAGGTCAAAAACGTTGCAGTATTGTTGCCATACAAGCAACTCAAAGCATTTTGCAGA